>NW_009212094.1:7075-21065 GCF_000690835.1 Fulmarus glacialis
CGTATTTCATTAACATTTTAAGGAAAAGGAAGTACAGAGTACTTGTTCCAAGCAAAACTTGATGAAACCGAACTAAAGAATTGTTTTAGAGTTTTTCACCCCAAAAAAGTAAAGCAAAGGTGTGAGAAATACTAGTTCACCATGCCGTGCTATGGCTCCCCCGTGTATGGGCTTGCCTGCTAGCAACAAATACTAAAACAAGGAGTCTGTAGAGAACCACAACAGAAGTGCTCTGGCGGTGAGGGCTACCCCAAGCCCTGCACCGACACGCATGAATTCCTGCCTTGTGGCAGCCCGAGCGCTGGCTTGCTTGGAGGAACAAGGGTCTTTGTCTGCTTTGAAAAGCAATTGCTGCTGTTCCTTCCGAGGTGTTTGAAAGGTGGTTTGAATTACCTTTGTGCTGAGCATTTATGAAGCGAACGACAAATGGCAGTGTTATAAACTGTGAAAACGAAGATGGGACTGTGCACACCCATCTCTGCAGACATTGATTCAATGCTAAATGCATCCACATGACCCAGGGATGTTCAGGATGAATAGTCCGCATGCACAGAGTAAGACAGAAGGAGGATGTAAGTGAAGGGTTGGCATTATTTTTTCTTTCCTGACCCTGTGAACTCCAGCCCTACTGCAAACTGCTGGCTCCTGTTTGGTACAGCAATAGTAAGCACCCTGGTAATGTCAACTCAGCCCAAAATAAAAGGCAGTCTGAGCCCAAAAAACATTTCTTTTGATAGTCTCAGTATCCAGCAAAGTTGTGTGGCCAACACAGAGAGGTTTACAGACATATCCATGTCACAGATGGTTTTCAAGTATTACATTTCTAAGGTACACGTCAGTGGTATGAGGAGACACACACAGAATAGGAAATGCCACAGAATTCACTGCATCGTATCCACTGGGAAACAGTGTAGAAAGCCAAGCTCCATCCATTCACCATAGAAATAAAAGCTGGGCAAGAACAACAGGCTGCTGAGCAATGCAAGGCACTGGTATGAACACCTGAAGGTCGAGGTCCTCTGATTGCTGAGTGGCCGCCCTGTGCCTTCTTGTCCCCCCTTAGCTCTCCTTGCTTTCCTGGCAGTTTGGCTCCTGCAGGGGCCAGGGCTGCCAGGGCCCCTCTGCCAGGCAGAACGCCCTGGGAGCCAGCCCCCCCTTCCTGCCTCCCCAGTCTCTCCAGCTCCCTCCCAGGCCATCCCCACACCAGCTGCAGCTTCGCCATACTCAGCAGTGGCCGATGACAGCTTCTCCACAGGGCAGGCAGGAGTGATTTTTGCAGACCTGTGGACCTTGGCAGGATCCTCCTGACCAGAGAAGGAAGAAAACAGAGAGCTGAGGGTGAAGGCTGGAAATTTGGGCTTGCTCCTTTGCCCATGGCAAGGGAGAGGAGGTTGTGGTTAGGCTGGCAGGGCTGCTTGAAGCATGCCTTTTCCTCCCCTCACCCCCTGCCTCCTGGCTTAGGCAAATGGACACAGAAGCACCGTAGAGCCCACAGGTCTGCTGACCATAGCCACTGCTGCCTTCGCCTATGTTTTGAACCTGCCCTGGCCAGAATAATTCGATGAATTCAAGCAGATTCTAGATTATCTGGCTGCTAAATCTCCTGGAGTTTCATGGGCAGCTTCACCATGTTCCACTCAGATGCAGCAATGCAGTTGGACATCTTCCTCGGTGACGTGGCCATTGGGCAGGTTTGTAACAGCAGCCTGGGGCAATGTTGGACGTGCTGGAGGACAGGGCTGCCGTTCAGAGGGGCCCAGCGGGCTGGAGCTATGGGCCAGCAGGACTCATGGAGCTCAGCACAGACAAATGCAAAGTCCCGCACCTAGGGCAGAACAAGCCCATGCGTCAGCGCAGGCTGGGACTTGACTGCAGGCAGCTGCTCTGCAGGAATGGACGCCAGGCCCTGGTGGACAAGTTATACATAAGCCACCAGGGCACCCTTGGGGGAATGGAGACCGCATACTGGGGCTATATTAACAAGTGTGTTACCAGCACATGGTGGGAAGTGACTACTCCATTCTGCTCAGCACTCATAAAGCTACCTGTGACCAGTTTGGGGGCCCAGGTACAAGAGAGATGCTAACAAACTGGAGAAAGGCTGGGAAGGGCCACTAAGATGTCAGGGGGTTGAGAAGAGGACACAGGAGGAGAGGCTGATAAGGCCGGGTTTGTTCAGGCTGGAGAAGGGAAGGTGAAGAGGGGATTTAATTGCTTTGCTCCACTACCTAAAGGGCGATAATACAAAAGACCAAGATACACTCTTCTCAGAAGGGGACAGTGAAAGGGCAACAGAGAACAGACACAAGCTGCAACACAGGAAATTCCAGCTGGGTGCAAGGTAAAATTACCTGGAATTAAGGTTGCTTAGCTGGAACAAGGGATCAGAGAGGCTGTGGAGTCTCCATTCTTGGAGATTTTCAAAATTCAACTAGACGAGGCCCTGAGCAACCTGACCTAACTTTGAAACTAGCTTCACTTTGAGCATGAGTTGAACTTGAGACCCCCAGAGGTCCCTTTACAGCTTCAGTTTTTCTGTGACCCTAGGAAGTCCAGAATGAGGGTCAAGATTTATCCAGCATGTATCTAATAGATCTCTCAATATTTTCTCAGCCAACAGAATAAAGCCAGTAAGTGAGGTCCTGGGACAGAAGGCCTGTGTTTGGTACATTGGGTCGTATGAGGGAGAGGCTGAAGCTGGAGAAGATGCCACTCCCATGCCAACTCCTTTGCACCCCAAGCAGCACAGCACAGCACAGAGCAGGCTGGCAGCTGCACCTGGCACATGAGGATTACCAAGGAGGCAAGATGCCGTGGCACTGCTCTGCAAACTCATGAGATGCAGGACTCACCAGGGGACAGGAAGGGTGCTGAGGCGGCAGTCAAGCATGTGAACAGTTTCAACAAATTCAGTTTTAAGGCCACGTTTGCAGCCGCTGGTCCTGGGCTGTTGCAGGAATGGGAAGGACCCTGGCTCTGGGCACGAGGAGCTGCTCTGGCTGCCGTCTGGCTGAGTGAAGCCTCCCCCTCCGAGTGCTCCCATCCCACCCCATCTCCAGGGTACCCACTGCACCCAAGGTCTAAGGGGACAGTGGGGTGGCCATCCTGCACCATGCCTAGGCCAAGGGAGTCCTCACTTGTCTGTGGCAGTCTATAGCGGTTTCTCTGCACCATCACAGTCCCTCCAAAAGGCTAATTTAGCAAAAGCAGAAAGACGGCCTAAAACAAGACATCTGAGTTCAGTTTCTGGCTCTGTCACAGATTTCTTGTGCAATTGCTGAATTTGTCTGTGTCTCAGCTTCCATCTGTACAACTGGAGTTGTTGCCAGTTTTGTCTATTTAAGGGTAGTAGGTGGTTGTACAGTAAGACCCTGGTTGAACTGGAACTTTGAGTCATTCTCCTCATTCAAATATATTTGAAAATCCATTTGAGCAAAAAGGTACTTATCAACATGACAACGTTATTTCTATCATGTAGGTGCTGCTTACTGTACCTTTAGTAATTTCTGGAACATTAAATTCATATGATAAATTACTGAAGACTGGAAAAAATTCATTCACTGGCTTTATCCTGATGTAAATGTAGATGATATCTGGAAATATAACAGAAGATTAAATCATAGTTAAGTATGGCTGTGAAATTTTCTCATGCATATATTCAAAATACATATGGTATTCTTTTCTCCATGCTGTTACGGCACAGGAAAATATCAAAAGTGTAAAAGGGATACTTGCTTGAGTAGTTAGGATAGGCAATATCTTGCACCCTGACAGTCAAAGAATAAACTTCAACTCCTAGATTAGCTGGGTTTTCTAAATCAATACTTTCAGTCATCTAAATTAAAAAGAAACACAATTGTATTTATACTTCCTTACATAAAGTCACAATACACATGGATGGCAATTACTTTTTTCAGTGTTCTGTAAGAATGGTCTCCCCCTTGGATATATAGAATTGTTCTGTAGGAGTAATATAGGCTATTAATCAATTACAGGATTGAATTCCAGGCTTTTTCTACATGTTCACGCTCTGGTGTCTCTTGGCAATTCAAAACTCTTTCCTTCTGCCAACAAAATATCTTCCCCTTAAGTGCAAGAAGTTTTATCATTTGGATCATAAGGTCTTGGCCTTTTACATGGTTAATTCGAAGAGTATGTAATGAGCTGGCTATTTGCTGTGCCCTTTGTTGGCTCAACAAGAATCTGCTATTGCTAAATAGTAATAGTTACTCCTTGAGCTCATGCCTGCAGGCATGCGTTAAAGGTATCAGGTTCAGCCACAAGTGTTTATCCAGGAACCAAGTTGTTACTAAATGGTGGCTCACGCAGACTTAAATCCTAATCTCCTGAACTCCCTGTCTTTCTGTAGAAGCCTCATAAACTCTGGGGCAACAGAACTAAAGCACAAGCATTCACTCTTTGTTGTCTACAGGGAAATTCCTGCAGGGACAGGACACTTCAGATAGCCTGTTACATTATACATACATGGTGATCAAAGGGCTGACAATAATCATATCCTGTGCAGCAATGGAAATGCTTTTTATGTTTGCAGATGAAGCAGCTAAGGGCAGTGCTCATTGACATGTATAACTCAGATCAAAAATTAAAGGAAGCCATACAAAATTGTTTTACTGCTCCTGTAGCACTCTTGTCTTTTAGACAGAATGCCTATTTTTTGTTATGTTTCCCTTTTTCTATATTTGTCCACAGTTCTTTTTAAAGTGACGAAACAACCACCATTGCACAAGTCCAGCAACTGGTGGGGGTTCTGCCAATGCAAATATGCCAGCAGCTATCAGCATAAGGAACCCGTATTTTGACATGCAAAATAACACAAGTGCAAATCCCACCACACTTTTGTGAACATTTATCAATCAAAGTGGTTTTACAATTCTGACCAATGAAGCTGGGAAGTAGTTACTGAGTGTGGGATTTCTCAAGTATTTCAATTCTTCATGCTGAATAGCAAGGATCTTCCACAGTCTGTCATGAATAAATGTCATGAAATGGCATCAAATTTCTCTGTTTATCCATATCAAAGTTGGTGCCTCACACTCCCTAAAAAAGGATTTTTTTTCCCCATCATATCTAGCACATTTATTTAAAACCAGAGAAAACAGTTCTCTGTTCACCAAATTCTGTAGAATCCATAGAAAGCATCCTATCAAAGAGTATGTAGTTCACACCCAGTCAAAACAGATATTCTCCACATCATACCCACTGTGACATGAATTACAGTAATTCTTTTTTTCTTGTACAGACAATGAATTCAAAGAACTTATAATATTTCGTAAGTTGACTTCTGAAATGGGACAATCTAAAATAAGGCCACAAACGACTGACCACAAGTCTGCCAGGCACAGTGGACTCCAGAGCGAAGTTATTGCTTCCAAAACCAGATAATCCAGTGAAATTAAATCGATTGTTTGATGGATCAACATCAATATCTTTGCAGTAATTTCTAAGATCAAGAAGAAATGTCCCAGCAGTCATATTTTCATTTGCCTCTTTCCTGTTTAAAGCAAACATGTTTCGCATCAGAGCAACTTGTATTTCTCCTCTTGAACTTTTAATATATTACATGCTAAAACATTTCTTTTAGAAAATTATTTATTTTCTAAGTGAAATCCTAGATCTAAATAAGCAACAGTTGGTGAAGCAACCCAGTATCTGATCCATACGCTGTGGTGGACAACAGCCCTGTACAACGGGCAGAACATAAACATTTAGCCAGAGCCAAACCATAAACTGGAACTCGGCTAAACTTCAGAAGCTGCCACGAGATCTTAATGTTCAAGATTAGTTCGATTAACAAATAGTATTTTAAAACATCTTTACAACATTCATTTCTTCAGTATGTTACAATGTTCTCTTGATGAGAAGCTCATTCTGTTCTCCTTAACTAATAGCTGGACCATTCTGCTGTTTTGTGAAACTAGCATTTCTGGCCCTGCTGTTGACAGTGAGGGTCCCTGTGACACATGTAATGGAATTGGGGGTGGAGGGTTTTGATTAAATTTTTTTTAATCAAGAGAATTAAATACAAAAAAAGGAAGAACCAACTGAAATACCATTAAGCCCTGATTTTGTTCCCTTGTGCAATCCCTGTAAGACTAGTTCTTTATTTGATCGCATTTTTTCCCTGAAAATTTTTGCCTCCTTCAGATCAAAATTTAAGCTCACTAGATAACAAAGAGACTGTTGTGTTATTGTCATGGATGTTGTAACTAAGCAGCGCTCTGAAGAATTGGATTCTCTTCCTGCCAGTATATAAAAGTATGTGATTTAAATGCAAGACATTTCTATTAGATAGTGAGCAAGGAATTTAAACAGATAATCACTAACTGGGTATTCCTCATTGCATAGGTTCTTGACCTGAGATGCTGGATTTTTATCTGCAGGACTGTCAAACTACTGTAAGTGCACCTGAAGAACTGCACTATGCAATGCGGTATACCCTGAAAGATCAGAGCCCAGGCACATCAAACACTTCAGATGGACGATTTTGACTTCAGTCTTTCTATGACACACTTCATCTGTAAAATGGAGTTAATGTTATGTCCTCATCTGCAAATATAAACTACCTGATCATCACAAAGGTCTCAGAGCATTCATAGCCATAGCAAAGTCCATGACTATGTTACTATGCACAGAGGACACCTATAACAAGAGGTGATCTGGGCTCTGAAGACCTTACAGATTGCATTAGACAAAAACTCTGCGGGTCACCAGGGAGAGAAAAGAAGCTCAGGAAGTTTAAAATAAAACTCCAGAACTGGCTGGCAAGCTTTCCCTGGTGAATGATTCCCCCACAGTTTAACATAAAGTAAGAAAGGAGGAGCCTGGATCTGTATGGGTTAAAAAAGTAACTCATGGCTCTGATATCCTAAGGATTTAGGTATCTGAAAGAAAGATAAATAAAGTATCTGACTATACACAGTCCAAATTTCCAGTTTGAACATGTCAGGAAATTGAGTGCCCTAAGACACTTACAGTGAACACTAACCTTTAAAGGCTTAAAGATAAATGTCCATTTGAACCTCTAGCTGTAGTAGGTCTGGGGACCTTAACTGATGTGCCCTAGACTGCACACTGGTCTGGGGCAACAAGGCAGCACTAAGGCAATGAAGAGCCTCAATACCTGAAGGTAGAAGGATTGCATTCTGGTGGGTTGTCATTGATATCGTCAATAATGATTGTGATCTCCATTTCGCTCGCATGACCGCCACTGGGACTGTCCTCCACCTGGACTATCACTGAAATGTTAGGATGGAGCCGCAGCGGAAGGGCATCTCGGTCGATTCTCCCAGTCACCTGCAGCACTCCAGTCACTGGGCAGAAAGCAGCCAGAAGTTAGATGCTCACCATGGAGGGAAGTAACAAACACTCATAGTGTACATGCAAGAGGACAGGGTACCTCAGCATACAGGTAGCAGAATAAAAAGTATTCTGTTCTGTGCAAATCATGGCTGGTTTAGTTATTTTTTAAAATGATATAAAATGGCTCTGAAAGTTCTGTGTAAGACTTTAATGGATAGATACCCATTGCTCAAAAATACGCCTTAGGTGGTGTCAGCAGAGGGCTTGGAAAGCAGTTAGATTTCCCTTACGCTCTCAAAGAGCTAGTGCAAGTCAGAGCTTAGTGCACTCACAGAGCATCAAGGACAATGATCTACTAATGCCTGTGCTGTCCTTGCTCTCTAGCTAGTAAGACAGCTTCACTTTCTACTGTTACCATTCAAGCATCCTTCAGCACCTCTAAATCTACTCACACATCAACAGAGCTGCTCTTAGCTGTCACAGATTGCACCAAGTGCTCTGGTCAGCCATTCACTTAATATTTTTTTTCACATCTGTTAGCCTCTGTTCAAAAAGAGAAGGTTTTTGTGGCAGAGCACAGTACTATTCTCAGAGCACAAAGAAGGTAAATGAACAGTGTATATATCCTCCGCCTTTTGGAGTGTAATTGAAGGGGAGGGTGGCAATACCTGGCCAAAGGACATAGGGAATCCAAAGCATTTAAGGATCATCCTGATCCCC
This sequence comes from Fulmarus glacialis, assembly GCF_000690835.1. Taxonomy (NCBI): domain Eukaryota; kingdom Metazoa; phylum Chordata; class Aves; order Procellariiformes; family Procellariidae; genus Fulmarus; species Fulmarus glacialis. Next base: position 15,116 of record NW_009212094.1, read on the forward strand.
CACAACACTGTGTTGTGTGGCACCTCTTACAGCTGTGATAAGCAGTTCTAAAGCAAGAGCAGACAAGGAGCAAAGCAGCCGCTGATCGCCAGCCCTGGAGCAAAAACCTCAGGGCACTGGTGTATGCATCCCAGAGAGCATGGGGAGACAGGACCAGCATGAGAAAGAGGACTCTTTCGGGTGGCCTTGCTGGAGGAGAGTCATGAATAGAGCAATGAAACTGAGGTGCAAATTTGCTGTGCACTTCAATGCTAGAGCAGATTTCAGGCAGGAGAGAGGACATTATGGTCTAACTGTGTGCAGCTGTTTCAAGAGCCCCAGAAGGGTCACTGCAGTCCTCAGAAATTAGAATGAAGGCAGCTAAGCTTACTTCCACCCAAGGGACTGTCACCATCCAGCCATAAGTCAATATTTGTCAATAAGTCACCTTTAGTCTACTTTCTTCAAGATATCTTATTGAATATCGGTCAGCTGACCGAAGAATTTGACCCTAATAATGTACTGAGCATTTCTTATTTCTAGGGGTAGCCACAGAAGTCAATTTAAAACTAAGGCAAAAATATTTTCTCCAAAGTAGCCACTTTCTTTTTTGGGGTGTCAGAAGGCACATTTTTGTTTGTCTTACATGGATTTATGGAGAAATATCTGTCAGAAGACTGGATGCTGTAGAAAAGTCTGCTGGGAGAGTCTTCATCATCAGGATCTTTAGCTGTTATATTGGCAACAATGGTGCCCGGGCTTTGCTCCTCCGGAATCCTGTAGATTCTTTGTTTTCTGCAAGATAAAACAAAATTCAGCAAAGCATACATCTGTGTTTGTAAGGGCAGCTGATCACAGACTTAGCTGAGCAGCCAACTGTAGCAGCAGAGCCATGGCCACACAGGGCTCAGAGATGGCTATTTGCATGTCAGGGTAAATATCCCAGTCACTGGTTCTGCCAGCTGGACATGTAGCAATAGCAATAAAGCATGACATAGCCACACAAGTAAGTGTTCTTCCCCTGCAACTTTTTCACAGTAAAAACAATTTGACTTTCACAGAATCATGGAAGCTGAAGATGGAAGGGGCTGTTAAGTCATGCAGTCCATCTCCCTACAGAGCCACCAGCTTGTAAAGCCACTTGCTTTAATTCCTTCATTTTGCAAGAGAAAATAGAAGCAGTAATGTAATTAATCATCTTTTGGAATGAATGCTGGAGGCTTTCTGGGGACAACAGTATTACTGAAAAGCTGAGTTGCCCCTGCAGTAGGTGGAGGCAGGGAAGAGCACTCCTGTGGGTGCCCACCACATGAACATGCTCCAAACTCCCAGCAACATCTGTCTGTCTGATTCATTTTACGTAGAGAAAATGGTTCTTTACTGCTGCTGTTTGGTATGCCAGTGCTCCCAAATTTCCCATGAATTGAGTTTTATAGCTCAGATATAGCCTAGCAGGCAATTGTGCAGGATTGCTTATAATGGTTGCAGTTGCATGTTCACATGGGTACTCAGGTATGCAATTTTGGTATTTGAGCCACATACAAAAGTAGGCATGGACAAGCACACAAAAACTGTGCAAGGAATTTATGAAGGCTGACTTATTCTACAGAAACATACACAAACACACAAACATCTCCTGCTTCTGGAAATCAAAGGGAGTTGAAGGTGCTCAAGAGTTCAGAAAAGCATTAGGAGTATGTTTCAAGACTGAATTCTTTTTGAACATTTTAAGCTTCCTGTGCCACCACTTAATTGACTGGTCTATAGTTCCCAGTATAGGAAAGCATGAGCCGTTCATTGCCCTCTGAAAACCAACATCATGGGGCACTCAGCAATTGGAGCAGAGAATTGCAGAGACAGACCAGAAGATCCTGTGCCTCCAGGTCTCCACTTGCAATGTTAAAAATGGTTAAGAAGACACAGTATCTTCAACTGTTTTGTCAGCTCACATGAAAAAAGGAAAGCATACAGGAGATAATAACTTACAGCCAGAAGTAAACAAGGAGTTTGTGAAGGCTGTGGAGTCAGTGTATTTATTACGTTTCTATCTCACTCTTGGCATTGGATCTCCTTGTTCTCCTATTGCTTCCAGAGTCAATCAGAAACAAAACAAACAGCAACAGATCTCCTTCACTGCTACCAAAAGTGCCACCCCAATGCCTCTCTGATCACTGGGGAATACAGGAGGGACAGCTCTAACTGGTTTTGGCTCCAAGTAGGGAACTCCCTATGCCCACAGGGATCACAACTCCGACCTCTCTGTGCACAGCAAACTCACCACAGCTCCACCTTCGCAGCCCTACCAGCCCCGCTGCGCCCTGCACAGGCCGTTGTCTGGTCCCCACCAGATCTCTTGGGAAGAAACGGGATGTTTTCGAGCACATCCCCATAGCACCGAGTACTAGTACAGCTGGGGAGGAGCTGGGGCCACTTCCTTATGCAGCTACGTCTGGGCTGTGTCCTGTTGTCCATCTGTCTGCCACCTGCCAGTGGCTTTTTACAGGATGGTTCAAGCAGACCTTTTAAGCACTGCAATGTAATTGTGAAGGAAGCATATGTTTGTTTTCTTGTCTTCTCCTTTGTTTTCCTGACTCCACAAGTTTTCCATTGATTTTAACAGCTAGAATTTCAAAAGGCTGAATGCCAAGATAGTGTTGTGAACACCAAAACCAGATGTGCTTGCATATACTATGGGAACAATTAAAAAGACCCTTTGAAACTCTGTTCTTGACAGCTTTGATCGGGAGAAAATAAAGGTTTGCTAACTCGTCAAGTTTCCCCAGCTCCCATCCCAGCACTAATTATTATAGTGTCAGAAAGTACGTAGCCCCAGTACGCAGCTCACATTTTAGCAGGGGAGAGGCCATACTTGTGCATACTGAGGACAGCTCATGAAGAGTAATTTAATCTAAAGTTCTTTACAAACTGAGCTGCTCTTTTTGGTCTGTAGTGTCAATCTAAAAGGGAGAAGATTCAAACAAATAACAGGCCTTATTTGTGCCATATGAGAACTGCGTCTTAGATCTTAGGTGTTATGGATGCTCAAGTCACTGCAGCTTTCACTAGTTCGAACAAGTAGATAAATATCTAAAAGAGCTCCTTTAGCATTCCAGACATAAAGATAAATAAACAGAAATGGCAACATTTGGAGGAAATAATCGGTCTAGAACACAATGTGCAAACGTTGGCACTGGGAAGAGGATTCCTCCTGCTTGTAGCTGTACAGTAACGTGGAGAGAGCTGTTAACCTTATTGATTATTGCAGACGTGAAGTTCAAGTATTAAATAAGTAGCAACAACAAAAAAATCCATGTCTGTTTCTAACATTTCATTCTTCTGTTTCTTCAGATTCTCCACCCCTTTACCCAGGAAGGTGCAGATCCTTGGCCTCAGCCCAGGAGCCATGCATTGCTCTGGCTCTACAAAGCACCCAGAAGATTGCTCCAAACAAGTGGTTGGAAACCTCTTGGCATGGCCCACGTGCTACACTGTCTTCTCCTTTGCACAGATGGCAGGAGGGCAGCCATCGTAAATATTCTCAGCAGGGACCTTGTAGAGCCTCAGATCAGGAGACACACAGAGAGTGTCTTGAATCCAATCAGTGTCTCATGCAAGTGACAAAGATAAAGCAACAACAGAATCAGGTTGACTGTAATAATTGTCAAGCTCCTGCTCCAGAAACAATCGTCCATCGTGCTTTCCACCGCAAAACAGCCTGCTGGTGGCATATGTATATTCTTCCCCACTTTTCCAAATTTTCAACAGTATTCCTGATTCCAACTAAAACTCCATTAGTCTTCAAAAGCTATTTCTGACTTGTGTGTTATGACACAATTTCCTGCTTATGACACAGTAAGAGACGTTTCAAAGATCACTGGGATTGTTTACAAGTGTAAGTGTCTGGGAAGAAGAGGAAGACAGATCAAAAGTGAGACCTTTTTATGTCTAGACATTTCTGCATGAATAAACATCATTATGGTGAAATGCACATCTACATGAAGGGTAAACTCTATATGATTGTATTCACACAGGGTAAAATTAATCTCCTTGTCTGAACTTGTCCAAAGGTCTTTGCATAGCTTTAACCTCTCTAAATGCTAACAAGTACAACAAGCTTGTTTGGCTGTTCTTAGCATGAAGGCAGAGCCTGGAAAACTTGAATCTATTAAGAATAAAAAAAATAATAAAAGAGGGAAATGAGGGCAAAGCCTTCCAGTAAAAGAACAGGAATCATAACAAAATTAAAATACTGTTTTCAGTAGTATTTTGTTGTTATATTTACTTGCCTTTATGTTACACACTCCCATTGGTGCCAAAGCAGTAAAACTGGGAAAACATCTACATTTTGAGTACAACGGAAGTTTTTCACTCACATGGTAAAGTAAGGTCTTTCATCATTGATGTTAATTATATTTATATTTACTGTTTTAGTTGAGTTGAGTCCATCTGGATCTGTCACTGTTATATTTAAAAAGTAGCTGTTGAATAAGAAAACAAAACAAGAATCATTCTGTGGCTATGTAGGAGAACAGTTCTCTGCCTACTGTAAGCTAATAGACCATGTAAATAAAATACATTCTCACCAATGTGGATCTTTCTCATAATCAAATTCTTTTGTGGAAAAAATGGCTCCACTTTCCAAGACCAAGAATGGCACTGATGCAGGGAGCAGTGAATACTGAAATGAAGAGAGCAAGAAATTAGTCTTTGTATCCCGCTATTCATTCCTTGCCTTCTAAAATGGGCCAAGTTATAGTACCATATTTGCCTCAAAACTTTGCATATTGAAACATGCTGACATACAGATGCCAGCACAAGTCCTGACCATCTGAGCTGAAGCAGCTCAAACTTGGTTGTATGTGCTTTGCTTGACAGCCAGTGGAGCCAGTCACAGACATTGAATTACACGAAAGCCCACATTATTCTCTACCTCTGTGAACTCCAGCTCTGCAATGATTATTTAACACAGAGGCCAGCCAGCAGAGCCACAGCGCAGCAGGCAAAAATCGGCTTTCTGGTGGCAGCAGAGTATATGCACAAACGAGAAGAGAGATGAGAAGGGGTGAGGCTGAATTTGGGGGGCATAAGATGTGCCCTGCAGGAGGCAATGAAGTTTAGGGGTCCAGCCAATGGGAGAGGCCAAGGAGGGGAGAGTGGACTTTCATCGAGTACATGAGGGTGTGAAGCTGAAAGATGTTCACAACAGTCCAGTGTTAACGTGGCTGTTCAGCAGTGGCGTGTAGCAGCAGCTGCTTTGTGCATTGCACAACACAAATGGGTACCACACCAGTGCAAGGGTGCGGGAGGGAGCTGAGCACCCTGACACCCTACACAGTAGGGAGAAAGGCAGCACCCTGGTCCCCATGGCAGCGGGGTAGCTACCACACGCCCACCACATCCTCCCTGCTATTGTCCACATGCCTCTGCCAGGCCATCACCAATAAGCCCTCCAGGACATTTCCTTTGCTAGTGCAGGTGCTAATAATACCCATAAAGTCTGAAGTATGCAACATCAGAGGGTCATGCACCGTACATGCAAGTAATCTGCAAAATCCACTGAGCAGATCTGTCCAGGGAATGCAACTGCTCTCATGTTACCTTTTGGAAAAAAACAGAGCTGAGTGAAACAACTTGCCTCCTGCGGTGATAGATTTAATTGAAATTGCTTTTTAAAAAGCAGCTAGATGATCGCAATTCTTTTAACAATTTTTTTGCCAGTTGACCTTTCTAAGTTCCCTCTCCAGACTATTATTTCACCTGTTGTCCAGCATTTCTATATTTGCAGCTTCTTATTATGCCTGAGCTTCGTCAGGGGTTAGATGGCGTGTGGAACTCCCTGACATTGCTTTCAGAAACAAAGAAGAACTAAATCATAGAGTCATAGAATCATTAAGGTTGGAAAAGACCTCTAAGATCATCGAGTCTAGCCGTCAACCCAACCTACAACCATGCCCACTAAACCATGTCCCTA
>NW_009212095.1:0-17000 GCF_000690835.1 Fulmarus glacialis
AATATTATTTAAAATGTTTGAAAGTCACATGCACTAATGCACATATTTTTCTAAATGACAACAAAGCAAGATTCTTCTATACAAAGCTGTGTTTGGTTGGAGAATACAATCCTTTTGTGATGATAATACTTAGATTTCCAGAAATATATCAAAGTCATTTAAAAATAACACATCTGTACTTGCTTGATATAAAATAGTATCTTCTAAATAACATGAAACTCGTCAGGGCAATATTTCCCTAATGTCTATAAAACCAGTGGATTGGATAATGTTTTTCTTGGCTATGATAAGATTATGAAAGTGAAATGTGAAACAATAAACTTATTTCACAAAAAAAAGAGAGGTCAAGGATGTGCATAGTTATTGAGCTGTTAATTAGAGAACATTTCAAAAGTAAAGAAAAATCCTACCAGTTTCCCTCTTGACCTGTCTAATTTGTTTCACCAAATATAGCAAAAATAGACACACTTATTGCTGGTACAATTACACTAAATTCCATAGTAGAAACAGGACGAATGAGATTGGCTATGTATTAATAGATTCACCCCTGAAGGAAGGAAAAATAAAACCAGCTTCATGCTACATTAGAAATACGATGCATTCTTTCTAAATCTTCAAACACAGAAATGTATCTTGGGCATGTCTAAAAACTTTTAGATGTTTTCCTCTTGCTGTCTTTATGTGTAACTCTTCATCACTAAAACTTTTTCAGAGGGAAAACCTTTTCAACACTTCACACACCAAAATACCTTCCAAAATGTTGTTTTTAACTAACAGCTTTGGGGTGTTGTATAAATAAATGTTTAATACCTGCTTTCCTGTATTTATATATGGACTAGTATCCGTCATCTGGGTAAGCTCTGTTAGACCACAGACTAGTCTCTGAAAAAGAAATGTAGAAACTTCCATATTTGAAGTCAGAGTAGATGTATATGTAGATATTGTGGTATTAAAAGAAACCTTATGAGTCAAATGACTTAATTTTTTGAAGATAAATAGAGATGACATGTTTGATTGGAGGATTTTTCCTGGGACAGGACAAAAAGCCAAAACAATTATGATTTTTATGAGGAAAAATATTTATTTTCTGTAGAACTGAAATTCTCTAAGAAGAATCATCAGAAATGTCTTTTGAGAATTACAGGCAAAATATACTTTGTCAAGAGACTGACAACCTATTCTGTGGCAGCCTACTTAGCTTTCATTGAACTACCAAGATGAGAAGGGTGTCTCAAAACTAGACAGGTGTCTGTCAGAAACTTAGTCTCCATCAAAATATGCTAACAGGCACCTCCAGAATAAAATTCTACCAGGCTTGTGGGGGGAGAAATAAGGAAACATAATTGCCCTGTATTATCTTTGACTGTCTTCTAGCCAGAAAGGCTAAATTTATTGTACCTAGCCAAAGGCAATAAATGAGGACCTGACTCTGCCAAAACTCCCTTGGAGTCACTGAAGAAAAATAGCTATCTTTTAGAGACTGAATCACATCTTAAGTGCACTCAGTTTTGGGTTTTTTTTCTTGGAAGTACCTGCCACTTTCAGATTAATTACAGAGGGACCCAAGGTTTATCTGGATTCAAAAGTAGGGTGAGACTCTTTCTTCCTACATATCCAGCCGTGCTTTTAATGGAGAACCACTTCCCCTCCAAGTTTCCCTTCCCTTCCCTGGAGCATAATGGAGGGAGATGCCTGGCTTCCTGGGAGAAGAAAAGTGCTGTGACCCTGCTGACAGCACTCTGCTTCAGGTGAATTTCTCTGTGTCCCAAAGCGTGAACCGGGCAAGTCCTGTGCTGATCTCAGCTGAAACAGAGGGAGTACTAGCTGTGGTTTGGCCTTTTAATTATCCACCAGTGACCCTGCAGGAAGCAGGGCTAGATCATGCACAGTAAACAGATTTTAAGATTCACCAGAGGGAGTTATAGTTCTTAAGTATCAGTTGAGCCAACACATATTAACTTAATAAATAGTGCCTGGAGAGCGATCTACCCCTCTGGACTGAAGATGCAAGGGGCATTGATTCCTTTGCCTAGTTGGAGTTGTCTGGTGACACTGGAGATAGATACCTTGCAGTATCCTGGTTGCTGCTAGTCCAGACCTGGGGGCCCAGGTCTCCCTTTAGTCCTATGTCTTACCTGCTGATTCCTATGTCTTATATACCCTAAAGCATCTCAGACACAATGACATGCCATTGCTTATATTTAAGTAATGCAATTCTGCCCAAATGGCTGGTCCACTGAATCACTCACCGTTGACTATATTGACTAGATTGCCTTTGACAATAATGAAAGCTTAGACACCTATCTTACCTGTAGGCACCTATATCTCTAGCTTAATGCTGAATCCAATCCTTTTTACTGGATAAAAGCTAAAATAATTCAGTGTAAGCTAATTAAGAGCAACATTAGTGTGTTAGTAGACACTTTGTTGACAGACAGCTAGGGCAAACTGAATCTTCAATCCACCTGGCCTGCTTGAATAGAAGCAAAGGCGTACCCTTTTCTGATTAGAAGTGAACACTTGGAAAGAAAGGGTGGGATTGATACTACAGCAAGATTGTAAAAAAGATCCAGAATACTAAATATGCTTATGATTTATACTGTAAAAAACTTTATATTAGCTAAAGTCAACAGGAATGAAAAGAATATTTTTTTCTTTTTTTTTCTAATTGTTAAAAATTAGAAGTGTAACAGGCCTTCATGAAAGTATAGTTGGACTAGTGTTGTTTAAGACTCTTGCATACAGCAGGTTTTATTTAAAAGACTTCACGGACAATATTAGCTATATTTTAACAATGAAGCAACAACCGTATTTTACCAGTATCTGTAAATACATTAACACTGCCGTCTTCCTTTTCTTTTTCAGTGTCCTGGTTTTGGCTGGGATAGAGTTAATTTTCTTCCTAGTAGCTGGTATAGTGCTGTGTTTTGGATTTAAGATGAGAATAATGTTGATAACACACTGATGTTTTAGTTGTTGCTGAGCAGTGCTTACACTAGGTCAGGGACTTTTCAGCTTCTCATACTGCCCTGCCAGAAAGGAGACTCTGGGGGTGCACAAGAAGCTGGGAGGGAACTCAGCCAGGACAGTCATCCCAAACTGGCCAAAGGGGTATTCCATACCATATGACATCATGCTGAACACAAAAACTTGGGAGGTTGAGGGGGGGGGCACTACTCGGGAGCTGGCTGGGCATCAGTCAACGGGTGGTGAGCAATTGCATTGTGCATCACTTCTTTTGTATATTCTTTTATCATTATTACAATTTTCCCTTCCTGTTCTGTCCTATTAAATTGTCTTTATCTCAACCCATGAGTTGGGTTTTTTCCAATTCTCTCCCCCATCCCACTGGGGGGAGCAAGCAAATGGCTGTGTGGTGTTTAGCTGCCTGCCGGGTTAAACCACGACACTCAGTATACTTGCAGAAATGTTTAAAGGGGCTTTTCTTCTCAGTTTCATTCTAGGGGGAAAAAAACCCCAACCAAACAAAACTAAAACCCTCAGTATTTCTAGTCTAATTTATTTTTTTCATGAATCCAAATTATGTGTGAAATAGAATACAGTCTGTCTTGAAACGGTGAAGTTGCACCCAAAGTTATGAACTATGAGCATGCAAACAGAAAAAGCAACCTGCTTCCAAAGAATTTTCAGGGAAATATCTGAAATGTCAGGCTCTTTACCTGTATATCTTTGCAAGTTCAGGACTGGATTTTGAGTAGGTTAAGATCTCTAGATTCCTAGGAATTGTGGGAATAAATAAAACTTAATGGCCTGATAAAAGTTTACATTATAGCTATTCAAAACTGCTCTGCTGTTAGTCATCCTTAGTCCTTTAAACTACTTTTCATGGAAGAAGCCCTCTATAAACGAACAGGAATCCATACAGATAATGGGATTTGCCTTCACAGAAGAGTTCACAAACCAGGGTCACTGATGCTTATGAAAGTTTACTGGAACACTGCTATTAACTAAATCAATATTCACTCTTCATTAATAGGATGTGCACCTCTACAGCAATTGTTTGCCTGCGGGAGTATTGATTTGTGCCTACTCTACCTCTCATCTTTTCTGCTTTTCCCTATGATAGGAATAATTATGCCTCTTGCTTAGTTCATTGCTTTGTAGTTAGAAAAGCACAAATACAGTGAAAGATAAATGGTTTAGTGGGTACAAGACACATGCTATCACCTTATTCCATTCAGTCAGGACTTCCCTGTAATACTGCTGGTTATAAACATGAATCTCAGTCCCTCTAAAAATCATTGCTGAAAATACTTCAGCAATTTTATAATTCAAATATATTACATCAGAAGATAAAACATTAGCTTTAGCTTACAGGCTGAACATTTTGTATTGTTGGTAAAGCTGTCATCCTTGGGTTGTTGTAAACAATCCATTACTGAGCAGAATGGACAATTTATATGTGTTCTGTTTAGTTACAGCTATCATGTGCTCTGTCCTTAATTTAGAATTTTCTTTCCTCAATGCATTGCGTTAATTCAAACCAGGCTCTATGTGTTTGTGTATTTGTGCAAGAGAGAGAGAATAGAGGGAGAAGGGATGAATGGACCAAAATGGTGGTGTCAAAGAATTGTCAAGGGTTTTATGGGAAGAAAAGAAAAAAAACATGCTCGCATGGGGATATAATTCTTGTGCAGTCTCAATGTTCTATCAAGATATATAATTCCAAAGCTAGACGAAGCTAGCTGTAAAAATAATTTTTTTTTTGAGCTATATTAGCTTCTGCCGGTATATATATGCTAACAAATGCTAGCTATGCCGGAATGGTTAGGGATGAAGAGTTTACGAGCTCTCTATTAGAGGGAGAGATCCACTTATAGAAAGCAACACAGCACAGCCTGTCTCTTCCAGCAAAAATAGGTTCAACTGAGCTGCATGTAACTGCCAAAAACTGTCAGAGTAAGGTGTAAGGAAAGGAAATGTGCATGTTGGGCCTCTGTTGCAGCTTCCTTTAGCTCTCTGTGATATATCATTTTTGACAAGTCTGTTTGAAAAGGGCTGGTTTTGGACATGTTCTCAGGGAGAAAACAGATTTACAGGTGCCCCTCAGAGGGAGAACAACATGGGTCTACTTGGAAAAAAGTGAAGAAAGCCAGCAAGGCCTTTTACTTGAGGGATGCATTCAGGATGGACATACGGAGCCTGAAGTGCAGCTTGCTCTGAGGCTTGCTTTTGCCAGCACAAATATTCCATGCAAATATAAGCATAGTCATGTGAAAAATAGGACAGCTGGTGGTATGAATATTTGTGTTTTGCTTGTTGGCTTTACCACTGCACTATTTAGTCTTTGGGTGGTTTTTTTTTGTTGGTTTTTTTTTTTTCCTGAACTGTCCTAGGATGTATGTTGCCTTCTTCTCTCTTTCTTATCTGAACAATGCGGTTGATATGACCTGGGAGACAAGCTTAGAGTCACTTTAATGAAAGAGGATAAGAAGGATGACCTTAATGTGCAACAATAGAAAGTGATGACATCCCTTTTATTTTCAAGGCTGCATATGCGGTTGAAGAATGAGGACTTTATGAAGTTTCTTGCTTTGTACCTCTGTGCATTAAATATTGCAAATGTATTGGAAACATATAATCCTATTTCTTCTAAGCTTGAGGAGTTCTGGTGTGCTTTTGTTTTCTCTAAAATGAATTTGACTCCTTCTGTGTTTTTTTTAGCATGGCAGATATAATCTTTCCTGATGGTAAAGGTCTTAAAAATGTTTTAAAGGGGAACAAAGAATTTTACAGCTAAAGTAGTTTTATACTGAGGAACAAATCAATCTGGGAGTTGTGTGTCTATGGGAGAAATATTCTAATTTTTTTGCATTAAAAACACTTCTCATAACAGTTTTGTTGTCACTGCTGACATCCTGAAGACTCTTTTGGAAGTTCCAATCTTCTAAAGTTCTTTACCTAAGTAACACAAGATATGTTTATAAAAAAGATCATTCACTTTTTAACATTGTTGGTAAAGCTGGAAGTACAACACAAAAAGAGATGTCTATTATTCAAGAAAGTTAAGGTGGGCTTTCCCTTTGACTGAAGCTAAGAAATGCCACTTGGAGAAATAAATCACCATTCTCCATCATGTGCAAATATTTGCCAAGGGTAGGTTGTCCTCCTTACGCTGGAGTCTAATCACTGTGAAAAGAAGGTCCAAACACCTTTAAAAACTATCTCAGAGGTACATACCTTTACCATATTGGTGAAGAGAGATCAGTTATAAGGCTCCCATGAGCATTATTGAGTCTTATGGTTAAGTTCCCACAAGTTGCCTGGAAAACTTACTCTGCAAAACTGAATTATTTTGGGTTGTCTAACAATGAGAAGAACTACTTACCAAGGAATTCTGCAAACATAATAATTGGAACACTAATTTACTTCTCTCCTTGAACCGATAATTTTTTTCCTATTTGCACGAGCTATGATTTGCTATATGCTCATTATTTCACTGATTCTTTTTCTCAGAATTATCAAGCATTTATCTTCTGACATTCAAATCCCCAATTATAACATTAAATTGATTTGAAGAACTTTTATGCTTCAATTTATTTCTGTTTAAAGTTCCCTGTTGAGAACAAAAACAAACATTTTACTGTGGTCCCAGAAACAGGTTAATGGCAAAAGACCCTAAGGTCTGTGTCTACAAAGTGCTGAGTTTCCAAGTTTAAAAAAAAATCCTTTGCTGAATTTTTTGCTTACATTTTGCTAAGCAGTTGCCAAATAGAAAGGAATGTATGATGTTCGCTGTTTGGAATGCTCATCACCTTACTAATTCATGCCCATAAACTCAAAATTTTTCTGTGGATACCTGGATATCTCTCCATTTGTTTACAACTCACCGGAAGCAGAAGTCCTGTATTGGAAGACTGTTCCAATATAAAAGAACTGTTATACTTTAAGTTCCAAAACCAAAATATTTTCTTTTTTTTTTTTAAAGTCTTTCATGTAAAATCTTCCATTTTACAGTTTATCAAACCTTTAATCAGTTGAAGAGTTTGTATTAATCTGCTTATCTTTGTATTCACAGATTTAATACAATGTGGTTTCCTTCTTTGTTACCTCCTTGAATAATACACCGTTAATTTACTATATATTTCTGTGAATATGGAGCAAAGTATTTTATTATCTATTTTGTCAGAGGCAGACTGATGACACCAATACAGTTAGCAGCTGCTTGAAAGCAGCTTACTTTTAACTGAATTATGCTGCCAGGTGAATTCAGTTAGATTGAAAGAGTCTGGAGCTTCTAAATGCCAAAAATGTCCTCCTTGTAAGAGTAGTCTGAGGTCCTGCTGTAACCACGTAGCTTGATACCTGCTCTAACATAGCCAGGTAGTCAAACATTGTCAGCTGCTTTTTGTAGAATGAGACTTCTCAGGAAGTTGTTGGGTCTTAAGGAGCTCCATGCACAAATAGATTCTTATTTTAATAACAGACTATTTTTTTCCCAATTATGTCAGGCCCCTCCTCCTGGTGAATCAGTGGGAGATCTCCAAACATTTTTGAGAATCTGGGTCCAGTTTAGCCCACCTAATAGAGAGTTTGCAAAACAACTGTAATTCCATTAATCTCTCTCTGCAACATTTGCTTTATTTTTATTTTCAAGCAAAAACTAATCCCAAAATTGTTTCTGAGGCTTGTAGCAAAACATTTTACAGCTTTTCTGTTGATACCATTTTTCTAGGGCATGTGTGCCTGTTCAAGGAAGCAAGTTACAATTGCTAGTCTGACGATGCCAGGAACTTACTGTCTTATCTCAGATCTATTTACTAAAAAAAATTGAAAAAATTTCTGTTGCATTTGTGCCTGCTGGCCTAGTTTCATCAAAAAGGGTAAATTAATGGCTTTAGCAGTCTTTAATTGAAAATACATTCCTTAGCAAAAATGAAAGAATCTGGAGACCAACAGTGCGAAGTTGTTTGGAAATGAAAGGATTTTACTTAAGCAGAACTGGAATAATTACATTTTCTATTATTTTTTTTTAATCAGGTCAGCATGCTTTTTCAGCCACTGATGAATGACACTTCAATTTAAAAATATGTAATGGAATGAAGTCTCCTAAGCTATGATTATGAGAATAGTACTGTGACTGATAAACTGAACCTACTCTTTGATAACTCTAGTTTCCACATTAACAGATCGCTTCAGTGTTTCTTAGTCATAAACGTTTTCCAAAATACTAATGGAGTTCAATATAACTTAGCTTCTTATTATAGGCTGTTGGAAGTGGCCTTTCAGTGACAAACAATAACGAAAAACTTTCACAGATGAAACCAGAAGAGAGAATTTTGACAGAAAACAAATATATAATCCTTAAAATTTTGCTTTAACTTCATGAAAAGTTGATTTTGACTTTTACAGTAACAGGTGGGTTTTAATTTCCATCTTCTTTAAACAATTTTTTATACACTTTAAATATACAATTTTTTCATTAACGTTGTTTTTTATTACTAACCTTGCAGGATTTTTGATTCTTCTTTTACACAGTAAAGAAAATTACTTTCAAATTATCAAAATTATTAAGTCACTGAAACCTTGGAGTTTTTTAAAAACAAAAATGAATGTAGCAGTGAACGTCTAACTGAATAATTTAAATGTATGATGAAACCATATCTATGGCATTCATTGTGCAGGGCTGTAGCTTTGAGGTATAAAAAAAAAGACGACATATTCTGAATTTTTTTAAGGTTTGTATGAGCTTCGGAAAAATTAGGACAGGATCCTTTGAATAAATTGACTTCAGAAACCATTGCATCTTTTATTATTTTGACACCATATGTTGTGTGCATGATGCACAAACAGAATAATGAAAAGCAGAAACTCTACACGTCAGTTCAGCCCCTGCAAGTGGCAACTTCAGCCAGGAAAGACTGGCTGATGGGAGAAGGGGGAGAAAATGTAGCTTTAAACAATCTTTTTGCATTTCTCCAGTCTTTCAAACTGCTGAAGATTAGCCTATTTCTCATCATAATGTGTAATGTAATGTGGTCAAAGGTGTATTATATAGCTTATGGGGACTTTTTGTGGTTCTGCACTTTCTACACTAACTATAGCATTTGAGATTTCCTCCTGATAGGAAGGCATCTCCAGTAATTTGGAGCATTTGCCAAGTTTCAAGTTTTAAGCTAAATGGACTTAGAGTTTTTCAAATATGCAAACCAGGGCTGAGCTGTGGCTTGAGCACTGTCCTGCTGTTCTATGTACTCATTGCTGGCATGTCCCTGAGCAGTACTAGCTAGAGCTTTCTCCAGAAGCACATGGTCAGGGGTTCTTGAGGGCCAGCGGCCTTTGTGTGTACAGAGAGCTTGTTTGGGTAAGTCAGAGAATTTAGCTGTACAAATACTTGCTGATCACACATGCCATTTGTCCTCAGAGCCTGCAAATTAGGTGCCTAACTCATTTTATTTACTAGGACAGAGACAGCTATAAGGTCAGACACAAATCAGGTGATCTACACTTTAGGAATATTGCCCTTTTTGTTCAATGTTTTCTCTGAAAGAAAAATATTGCCAAGAACCCAGCTTGTGGAACAGTGTTAAACTTGCATGTGGTGCTATCAAAAAACATAAAAACTGGGACGAAAAGGGCTTCAAGAGGCAATCTACTTTAGGCAAGGTCAGCTATATCATACCTTACAGTTGTCGATTTAACTGTTTATGAAATATTTCTAATGACTTTATAAGCTTTCCGGGCTATGCATTCTAGTATTTTACCATCCTAACTCTTACAAACTTTTTCCTAGCACCTAAAGTGAATCTCCCTTGCTGCAGCTCATTATCTATCTACCTACCAACCTACCTACCTATTCACCTACCTACCTACCTACTGGCCTATCACCTGTCGAGCTATCTGTTATAATCATATCTTCCTTCAGTTTTTCCTTCTCTAAATTAAACAGCACTCTTTCAGCCATTCCTACCAAGCAAAATTTTCAAGATCATTCTTGTTGCTACATGCTGGTGTCTCTCCAGCTGTTTTACATCTTTCCTTTAAATACTGTGTAAACTTGTCCAGTTTTCTAGCTCAGGAATTACATGTGTGGAAGACTACTGTCAAGTCTCATAGATGATGTTGCAACCATAATATATTGTTTGCTAATGATCAGGTTGTCATTTACTGTAACCCTAAGTAAGTCATTCAAGTTACAGTCTAGACATTTGTGTATTTGTCTGATGCTGGGTTCAGCTCATTTAGTACTAGTCATTTAAATTCTTAGCTTTTTCTACTGTCAACTGCAAAACCATTGTTACCATTTCCCTGTAGTGATGTCTTATGAAAGTGGTGATATCCAGAACCTACCAATGCATACTCAGAAAGTCAATATCTCTTTATCTGCATTTTTTTTTCTTTTTGACGGCAACATCAAGACCGCCTTTTGCCTTGTGCTTTACTTCCTAATGGTACCATTTCAGAGAACTCTGTGAATACTTTACTAATGCATTATAGTGCACAAGATTTAAAAGCTGTGATTATTATCCTGTTCCTGGAAAAATTACAAATAGGTATTCATACTATGTGTACATGTCATATCTTGAGTATTGTGCCTGTCATTCCTGTTGCGGTCATGGTTTTCAGATAGATTTAGGAACATGAAATGCATATGGAAGTTGCTTATTCTCAATGAATAAGATAAATACTTTTAACATCTTTACTGTTTTAATAACATTAACTTATGAATGTTCCTAAATGCGTGGATTGCTGCTGTCCTCATATAAGGATTGTTTGGTGCTCATAGCATTTATTGGCAAGGGTGAAGTGTTTTGGCTGTTTTTTTTTTTTCTGAATATAACATAAACTGTAAGCATTAATGGCTCTTTTAACCATATACCTCTATTTCTAGTTTGCCTGCACCTCACTGCTCAAGTATGCAGTACAAGTACTATAACCATGGTATTCAAACAGAATTATATACTTTGGCTCAAATATTATGTACATTTAGGTATGAAGATTGAATTCCAAAGAGAATTGTTAGAGTCTGTTGTTTCAAACATTTATAATTACTATATAAAGAGATTACCTTGCATCTTTTTATTTCAGTATTTCAGTATTCTTACTGCTGTGAATGAGAAATGAACTCCACTTGACATTTGAGGACATGCTACATAGGCTAAAGTAGTAGGTCCGCTGACAGTCAACAAGATCTTAACAAGTGGTTTATGAGTTGGTCTACAGATCCGTGTCAATTTTTAATTGTTACTTGAAAAGTTAAATCATAAAGGTGCACGGTGATTCAAAAAAAACTTTGAAAAGCTATGGTGGTCCAGAAATTATATGCATATAATTGGTTTATACCCATCTACCTTGGTTTATGTTTCCATCTCTTGTCCTGACAAAGGCAATGGTAAAACTCTTGGCATACTTTATTAAATTCAAATCCTGGTAACTGTACTTTATATATGCTTGAGAATTTTGTTAAATTATTATTAATAGTTATGTTAAGTTAATACCCAGAGACTCCACTTAAGTTCTGATCTTGTTTATGTTTATATAAAAATGAATTTAAATAAATGGGGCTCACCTCTCCAGAATCTTGGCAAAATGCTTAATTCTTGTCGTTTCAAGGGCCATTGATAATTACATTTACACAATTAACACAATTTACTTTTAATAGTGCTTATAAAGAACACTGAGTGTCAAAGACTGAATGACGTAAGAAAAGTAATGTATTTCACCTAATGGGGAAAAATTGTGTAGAAGGCTGCTGAATGTCCTCCCATTACATTCTAGTCAAAACATATGTGAATTGACATATGCAGTTGCTAGCTGAAGTATACTTCATAAAGAAGTGTTTAACATTTGCATCTTGGAAACATGTTACTTGAATGTGATTAGGTTCTGTTTGCTTCTTAATTTGTCAACATGAGCTGAACAATTATGATTTTGAAAACAATCTGAAAAGTTGCTTCCTTGCTTCATATTGTTTTGTAAGAAGAATAGTTGGTGTTTATACCAGCTGTTCACTACATGCTTTTAATTTAACTGTGTCAAAACCAGACAGAATGCGGTCATTACAAAATGGCCTTAATTCCCATGTCATGTTTAGGATGGCCTAGATTAATGGGTAATTTACAACTCTAGCTCCTTGACTGCATAAACACTGTGATAATTTTTCATCTGAAATATTTTTAGATATACTTTGTGTGTGATACTTTATAATAATTCTTTTTCTTGTTTTACAAACTGTTTAAGTAGATAAAATCTTATATTCAGCTTTGACATTGTGAACTATGACACACAAGTTTTCAAAAATCTTATGTGTTTCTGAATCTAACCTAAGACTCTGAAAAAAACCAACAAAACCACTATTAGCAGTGACAAAATCAAACAAAGAAATTGTTTATGCCTGAAATGGGATTTACCTTAAGCGGTGCAATGATCTCAGCTGACTTCTGGCTTTAGCAAAGCAGATATCTGCATTTGGTCTAGACTCCCTTACACAGTTAACAGAGAAATAACCACTTTTATGATGTTTAACTTCCTGTCCTTTTAAGAGTTTTACCACGTTGGTGTGCTTTCTCCCATGCTAACTGATGGTAGGCCTGGAGAATGGTTTGGAGCACCTCAAGTGCGTTGTGGTCCAGGCTGTCACCTTGGCTCTGAACAGATTCAGAAGGGGCAGATAGGCAGAAATTTTGGCTCAGTGTGGAGTAGAGTTTACTCAACCTAATCCTTGGGACAGACTTTCCACGGTGGTACACAGCATATCCTTGGCGGAGATGAAGGAGGGGAACTCTATGTGTCAACATTTCCTAAGCAAAATCAATTATGGGTTTAATGGGATGTCACCTTTCTTAATTTTCACTGCATCAGGCAAGCTGGCCATGCTGCATGGGAGGAGAAATGTTTAGCATGATCTGGCCTCAGAAACCAGGGCCTTCTTTTTCAGGGAATGGTTGTTTCCTACCCTTACCTATCGGCAGTGTGTTCACTGCTTCTGGGACTTGACCCTAAATTTGTTACCACCTGTCCAGAAGAAACCTGAATACTTGATTTCCTAAATTGGCATGTAGGGTTGTGGGATGGAGGGACTTTACTGTGGTGTCGAAAAACATATGCGAAGTAGTAACAACCCTTTAAATTTTAAGTATTTTCTCTTCATGTTGGTTAAAGTCCAATGAAGTAAAGACTTGCCGCTCCTATGCTACTGACAATCTGTATTTATTTCATTCCCTAAGCAGGTGCTTTGCCTGAAGAAAGCTGACTGGTGAAAACATAAGCACAGCACCTGGTCAAGAAATTAAATAAACATGCTATAATCATCTGAACATGTGAGTCAAGCTCTTTTACTTACTTTTGACTTCCATCAGCAACCTGCAGCCTTTAAAATGGAATTTTAGTTTGCAAAGCCAGTTCATTTAATGGATTGCTCATCTTGGCAAGCACTGCACTCAAAACATTATATCCAATATTAAATTGTAATGACTTTAAACTGGATGTAATGTATCTTTTTATCATACATAAAAACCCTTTCAGAAGTTTTTATTGCCTGTGGCTGAATACTCTTCTATCCCGTGTTTTCTGACAGGATACAGTAAAACACCAGTGGCTAAACTTTCTGGATAATGGGCCTGAATTCTGCATTGAAAGGTGAAGTTATTTGTTTATTTAGAGTTACAAACCTACTCCAGTGCATTGCAAGCCTTTCAGAAAGGAGGTTTAACAGCACAGAGGTAGCTGAACATCTAAATGAGAACTTTAAATGTCTATGAAATATCCTCCACATGTATTTTGCTGTGCAATTTCCTTGATACTCTGAAGGTGACGACAGGTGTTGTTAACAGGGAAAGGCAACTGTGAGAACATGTGTGAAGGTTTTCACCCACAGATAGGTTTCTGCAAGGATGTTCAGAAACTGTGTAGGTTAAATTCAGCTGAAGCAGACATATAGTCACCAGGATTGGTGCAGCCTGGTGTTTTGAAGTGCAGTTTGTACTTGCTTTTATAATTTGTCAGTGCTGCCAGTACTGCTTTATAATGAAGCATTGCAATGCCCAGCTGAAGTCCAAAATCAAACCACCAATGGGTCCTTTTTTCACCTGTTTTAAGTCACCTAAAATTGAATAATCTTGATCTAACGTAGTCAGCCAGTTTTCCTTTAAAATTGAAGAGAATAGGTGCCTTCACAAAGTAATTTGTCTCATCTGTTTTTGATCCTGTCTTTGAACGAAGTGAAGTATCCTCAGTTGGTATATATTTCTTCCTATGTACTATAAATAGAGTTACTACAAAGCAGTAAGAGACCTGAAAAACTTGCTATGGACTCCTACATTAACTGAAGTGAAGTTAATCTCAATTGATGATAAAAGAATTGAAACCACTTGAGCTTGAGAGTTACTCTCCTGCAAACAGGATGTATGTAGGAGAGGACAGGTGTGGAATCAATGATCTCAAAATGAGCTGAGAATGTAAGGATTTAGGCACTCTTTTCTCAAAGTTGGCTAGAAACTTGGACTTGAGAAGAACTTTCCCAGTAAAATACACCAGGCATCAGGGTTATATCGTCTGCTCAAGTCTGGCAGAAGTGAGTAAGTCTGATCACCTGTAACACATTATGGGACAACCACCTGGGATATAAGGTATGAGAGTGTTACCCACCTCTACTATGTGTTTTGCGTAGCCCTCATTTTGAAGTGTGTGAGCTGAAAGTGGTTTTGCGGGCAAGCTAAGGGAAGAAATGTTTCACATATTTAACTACATTTTAAAGAATGAAAAGCCCAGCGTTGTCAGGACTCATGTAGCTGTCATTGATTATAACTATTGAAGTTTAAATGTGTTGTTTTTATTTCTTTGGATGGTTGGTTGCCTTTTTTTTTTTTTTTTTTTTTAATGGGTGGAAACACAGATGCCTGAGGAATCTTTATGCATCCTTGCTTTAGCAGCTGCTACGGTTTAGCTCTGAAGAGACAGAGTTTGCATTTAGTTATCTTAATTTAGACTTAGGAAATTGTGGGTCTATGTTTTTTTGTGATTGTGACCGATGTTAGTGACTAATGTTGCTGCTCAGATTTAGCACCATAAAAAAAGAAACTTAAAAAAGCCAACAATTTGTGACATGGCTGTCAACGTTGCTTGCCTTGCAATGTCATTTCCAATAGTTTAGTTTCAGAAAAAATAATTATGCTTATTGCTCTAAGATATGTGAATTCTTTGCATGTTTTCGGGATCCATCTGCAGAAAAGAAGAAAATGCTGGATGTTTCTTTTTACTGCTTTAGTCCCAATTTATAAAGCTTAAGTATGCCTATATTTCAAACTAGATTCTTATCCATGTTATAGACACTTAAATGAATTACACTTTGAATAAAAGTGAAGAATGAGCATAGGTGGTTATAAATGAGAAATCAAAATATGCAAATGATGTTTGGTGTGAAATAACAGGTTATAGTGACACACCATATTTAACAGTCCTATAATTTATAATAATAGTATAGATTAATGAAAAGTAATAATGGTTGGATTTATTTTTCTTCCTTTGCAATGGAACTGCTTTTCTAATCTCTCTTGCTCCTGTTAGATACTGGAAGGTAGGATAATCTTTATGAAACCTGAGGTAATAAAAATGAACAGTATTTCACAAACATGTTATTTAAAATAAAGTGTCTTTGAGGGACTTCTGCTAGGCATTATGGAGGGTGAGAACAAGGTCAGCAGTAACTTCTAAAAATGCCAAGGTGTGTAGCCACAACACTGTTTCTCAGGAAAGTGGAATTTTTTTCCTGCATTCACTTCTAGACAGTGTCACTGGCTCACATTTAGATGGACATGGTGGGGTTAGTGGCATAAGCTTCATGCAGCTCCGGCATCCATTTGGGTGCAGGACTGCAGTGTTGCTCAGCTCTTCCCTGGTAATGACAGCAAGACAGTCTTCTTGTCTTCTCCCAAAACTACACTAATGAAGAGAAAAGTCTGTTCTCTGCATAGAATAATAAAGACTTGTACCATGACCTATTAGGCTGTGAATGGTTGTCTCTGGTTATTATCACAGATAACAGTTATTGAGGAACAAAGGACACAGGGAGTTTTATGATAAGAAAATCTCTCCTCTTCAAGGTAGCCTGAGGCCACAACTCCACTGCCCAAATGGCAGTGCAAGGGAAGACAACCAAAGCAGTTCTCACTGCCAGCTCTGCACCTTAGTTACTGTTACAACTCATACAGTGAATAGGATCATGGTACCTATTTGGAGGAAGGACCTTTTATTGTTTTTAATTTTATCTCCCCCCCCCCCCCTTTGTTTTTGTTTGCAAAAAACACAGGAGAAGACACAAAGACACTTTAAACACAAATAAATGCAATGTCATTTAACTGGGTTAATTATGATAGATGTTAGATTCTATTACATTTTTCTTCATTTTGTACTTCCATTTAAAGACTTAAGAATTAAGAGTTGCAAAAATTATTCCTTTCTCATTGTGTTAGAAGAGCAACGCCAAAATAATTTTGTATGAGCAAGAATATCAAACATAAATTTTCTTTTCTTGTTGGCAGCATGATAAGATGCTGTGGTTTAAAGCTCATATTAAAAATCAGATGTATTTTTCCCAGTAGAGTGTGATACATGACTGCGCTACTGAGTGTGATAAGAATGTACTGAAGTTTTAAGTTTTCTCAGAAAATCCCTTGTTCCAGCTATTTTAAAATTATTTTTATTAATTAATGTGGGCTGGAAACTTAAGAACATCAAAACTGAACAACTGTAAAAAATGTATATGTTCTGACACCATTTGTTTATTATAACCTATTCTAACTTTTAATATTTTTAAACTTTTTACTTCAAACCACTCAAAATAATATAAGAAATATTGAATTAAACCACTGGTTTGAATTTGAAAACCTTGTTTCGAAAAACTGAAATGTTATTTTTCAACTGGCTTGTGGAAAATGTTCTCCAGTCATTATTTCCAAAATATCTGTTTTGATGCAGCACTATCTTTATAAGAGGAAAATACTCCACCTTCAATACTTGTGTCTAACTGTAGTGTCAGCAGG
>NW_009212095.1:17010-17450 GCF_000690835.1 Fulmarus glacialis
CTAAGAGTGAGTCCAATGGCTATTCTTGTGCTGTCTGTGGAAAAAAAGTGCTAGAGACTGAAACGGAATTAAAATGTGAGAAAAGTGTAGAGGTACATTTGGGGTTCTCATCCTTCCTTGTGCTGAATAAGTATAACCCCTCTTCACATTTTAAAACTGAGAAAACAAATAAGTTTTCATCAGTCACAGAAAGTCTGGAGAAACCCTAAAGTTTTAGGCAGCATTCTAAGAGATGAACAAAAGCAAAGCATATACAGTGTTATAAAGTTATATTTACGTTTGCACATATGAGATATTTTTATAAGAGACAGCCCATTTATAACCATTAAATTCTTCATCCAGACTGCTGACACAACAGGGACAATGTGATTTTTACATACTTTTACTTCCTCCAGTTTAATGAAGAGGAATTGCAAGATGGCTGGATCCCTGAAGTAATT
>NW_009212095.1:17474-34136 GCF_000690835.1 Fulmarus glacialis
GAAATAGCCAGCAACCCTAATGAGGAAAAATGAAAGGGCATCACCACTTAATTCATCTCATTATTGGCTCTTAAAATGGAGATAAATGAGAGAGAGATTAAAAAAGGAGAGAGAGAGAGAGAGAGAGAAAGAGACACTCATGCACTTCATTTCTGAGTGGTTATCCTGTCGAAGCAGGAAGCACATCTGAGTTGGGCTGTCAGCGTGAATTCTGGAGCACCGTTACCAGCTGGCAGAGACACTGGCACAGCAGTTGCGCTGACTGCAGATGGGCACCGCCAGGAATGTGATTGCTTTAACTGTACCCTGCCTGATCTCACTTAAAAATAATTTCAGATATTCTACCAAAAATTAAAATTCGGTTGCAAGATCTGCTGTTCCAAGTTGCGTGCCAAGGGCCTCTCCTTAAATAGGAGCGACTTGTGGGCAAGTTCTGTGGGAAACATTTCATGCAGAGCTGAAATCTCTGAGCCCAAACCAGTCAAAACTACCCCATGCCTACCCTCCCATACTCCCCCCCACGAAGCCTCATCTACTGTGTTTTACTGAAAGAGGGAGCTTTCACAGCATTGCCCAAGTGATAGCGATTATTCTCTCTTTGTGTATTCTTCTAACTATAAACTAGTCAGAACAAATTTATTGACCCATAAATTTTATGCTCAAATAGTAGAGTCATTGCATCGCATTCCATTTACCTGCAGCATATACACAGAGGTGGTTTTCAGGAGGAGATGCAGAGGCATCGACTCCCATATTTGTTGGTCACTTGCACTTCTATCCTATGAAATGATGTGGAACGCTCTGCTTCCCCCCTCAAATGTTTGCCTACCTCCTCAAGCACTATGTTCCCTCAGCATGCGATAAAAGGCATGAGGCGTCATTTCTAATCCAAAGGATACACTTGTACTTTGACAGGTATCAGCCCTTGTTAGTTAAATTACTGTAGACAGCATACCCCAAAATGTTCTGTGCTAAAAAGAGCATATAAATGCTTATTTTTCTGGTACTAAAACATACACTTGGGCCATATTTAGGGGCAATTAAACATTTTGGAACTTCTATTTTTTCAGTTTCTCAAGCTGATTTGTGTTGCATTTATTCAAGTAACATTAAAAATACCCTTAATCAGGTCAGGAATTTCTCATAACCATAGAGTGACCGAAGCCCACTGCAGAGGCAACATTACAGAAGTCAGGGAGAAGTCCATGGTGCACCAGAAATAGAATAATTTTAGTAGGAATAATGTAAGTGAGAAATGTAATATAAATAGAATAATATAAGTAAGCAGAACCCTTGATCGATCATCAATCAGTATTTCATTTTAATGTCACTTTTGCAAAAGAGTAATGTAATTACGTATAGTAGACAGCATTTCTACATGTGCACCTCTAAATTTGGCAATGAAAAAAGAGTTGAAATTTCTTTAATAGGAATTCTTTTCCTAAGGAAAAAAATATTTTTATCTGAATTTCTTCTTGCACCAAAAATAGAACTTTAAATCTCAGTAAGCCATAATGAAAATAGTTTAGCACTAAGGATGTCAGAGAAATGAAGTATCTTGCCTTCCCAATGAGCAAGCAAAAAAATTTTTTTTTGTCCCTTCTTCTTTCCTCTTCAGAGAGAAATGAACTGTTGCTCCAACCTCTTCCCTTTCCACTTACGAACATGGATGTTTCCAAAATATACCCATCTGATGTTTAACCTCAAACATCCTCCTTTCATATTCATCACTTGGAAGAGCAAGTGGCCATACAGCAGCATAAAAAGTCCTTTATTGAGAATATATCTTACTCACTCCTTTGCCGATGGTCACTCTTTCTTGAGCTTAGTTTCTTCTCTTTGATCAACCACCACCAGTAAAATTGCTCATTCAAGAGTCAAGTTTTCTGGGCACGCCAATTAAACTTGATGGTATTTTGAAGACCTGCCTGTATGAAGTTTTGAGTTTTGATTTTGCCAAATGAACGTTTAAGTATGCTTGTACCTCATGGTGATGTATTTCACTGCATCTTTACAACATCCCACTTATTTCTGAATGCGGGTTTTGAACCGATCATTAGTCATCACATGAATCAGCAGCAATTGAAAAATCTTATCCTTCAAGAAAAACTGTGTCTTCCTCAAGAAAAAAAATTGTCATTTTGGTGACTGCTCCAAGTTGAAACACAATAGATGTAAGTGAGGAGGAAGAAAAAAAAAATTTTTTTTGAGCCATGTCTAGTTTTTTTTCCCTCTGTTCCTCCATTTCTCTTCTTTCTTTGCACTCCCTTTCTCAATGCAAGAGAACAAACTCTTGCCATTTGCTTTGGTTTCCATTGTTATTTCTGCCTCAGTCTTATTTTGCGCAGTCTCAGTTTATTTCTACACTTCTTGAACAAAAGGCGTGTAGGAATTTCTTTGATGACCAGTTTGGATTCTGTTTTATTTTCTTGTTGGTTCCCTGTATGTATCTTGTAACTTTCTTTAAGAGGTTGTTTATTCGCTTTTCTATGGAGCTCTTCTCCATGTGATTTTTCTTCTCTAAGATATTTCTATTCTAAAATTTCTGGGTCATCAACCTTGAAGAAAATTGAGCCCTCCTACTCCTGAAGTCTTTTGTTTCTTTTTTGAAATCAAGAATCTCAGGATGTAGTTAGGTTATTAGCCATAACGGGTTGCTTGCTGAGTGTTATCCTGGGAATGCATGTGAAGCACCAGAAAACAAGACAATATTTGAGTGCTTTTTAGAGTTAACTTTAGGAACGCTCAGATCCTAGATTGGGTTTAAGTAAATATGTTGACTGTAAAAGGCTATTTCAGTCTCTTCCACTGTCTTAGTTCTTCTCACACTAATTGCTTTTTTCAGTTTATCAGTGGTGCAACTAAAAATGGACCCATTGGAAATAATGATTTATGGAATCATATCTTGTCACTCTGACTTCCAGGAAATCAGTAAATATTCATGACAGGTGAAAAATTAATATGTCATTCTTTAAGGGTAGCCTTTGGTATTATGAAGGCATAAGATAAAATTCTGCATTTATAAGAATAAATATGTTCCCAATATGGGGAGACATGCCCATTTATTCAAGACTGATTTTTGGACCACTGTGTATGGTTGCTGCCCCAAATGTTCCTGTAGATTTATGGATTCTGCCACCAGCACTTTTTAAAATTAAAAAAGTGAAAGGACTTGAGATATTCATTTATTGAACAGCACATTTTTCATACTCTTTCATCAAGAAATATGACAAGAAGCTTATTATCCTTGAGAAGTTGCCATTTAGTGAGAGTACTGTCAGGATTTTATTATTTGGATGCTTTAAGTACTGACATTTATTTTATTTTGTAGTGTAACACTATACAATGTTTCAGATTTTGTAAAGAAAAATGGTCTTAATGATAAGCATCTTTCAGATCTAAACAAAGGGTCAACTTTTAAACAACTGTAAAAGATCTGTAACATAGCTATTATGAATTTAAGAAGTCTTATGTTGAATTCTATTGAAGGTATCTTTCTTTACTGTGAAGTAACTAAGAGCCATCAGCATTCTTATGATAATTACATTCAATTTCCAAAATATATGACCTCCAATAATTCAGTTCTATAGACTCTTCATAGTTTTCTAATTGTTTGTAAAATCAACACTCATTAAATCTGAAGGATGTAAGAGCACATTGTACAGATTAATGATTGATTCTGCAGATTATTGAAATGCTGTTCAAAGAATCAAGACGCCTCTTAGAAAAAATTAGCTGTACTTGACTTCTGGATGCTCACATGCTCATTGTTGTTAGTGTCTCCTCTGGAAATATGCTGGCATATTCTAGTACTTTTATCTCAAATTCTGGATGTCAATCAATCAGCTTTTCAACTTGAACCAAGTGGAAAAATGACGTCAGGATTTGGAGCTTGTAAAGAACAACAAAACTGTAGGGAGTGACATAGCAGAAAAAGAGATGTGGGGTAAGTTATAAGAGAAGTGGATATGCCAAGGAGAAAAAAAAGGCACCGAAATGGGAATTTTGGAAAGACAGAGGAAAGAAAAAAGGGAACAATACATAAATAGGTGCAGGATTTGTATGAATAGGAAAATGTGCAGAGAAATGAAACTGAATAAAGGAGAAAGAGATAATGCATATCAGCTCCAGATTAGTAAACTGATATGGTCATATCAGTGTACAGAAGAAGGGAAAACTAAGTGTTGGAGTCACTCAAACAAAGCAGACTTCCGTGTGGTATTAAATTACGGTATTTCCACA
Source organism: Fulmarus glacialis (assembly GCF_000690835.1). Taxonomy (NCBI): domain Eukaryota; kingdom Metazoa; phylum Chordata; class Aves; order Procellariiformes; family Procellariidae; genus Fulmarus; species Fulmarus glacialis. The sequence continues at coordinate 21,717 of NW_009212095.1, forward strand.
TATATTTTTACTCAGATTTAAGTCAAAAGTCGAAACAGACTGACACTGCATAGAACAAAAATGTTTTAAGAACTATATGCTTGGAAATTTTCTGTGTTGGCCAGAGCTGCTGATGTGCTTCATGGGAATTTTAATTCTGGATCCTTAATGTCTCATACATGACTAAACTGTATTTCCTATGGTGCATTGTTGATTTATTATGCTTAAAATTCTGGGGCACTATATAGTCAGTGGGAAATGGTGATAGCACATCTATGAAACATAATCTTCCTCAAAAATTCTACAACAAAGTAAAGTGATAGACATAGCAGCAACTGCTTTCAGTTTGAATTTAAGTATTTTGATTCAGGTTAAAGTGAAAGGTTTCTTTTCAATTTTCTTCATGTAGAATTTCTTCAAAATATTAAACCTCCTAAGAGTAGACATGTATAAGTAAAATGGGAGATGATTCCTTGGGCCAGTCAGAACTCATTGGAGAGTGAAAGAAAATTCACATATTATATGTGAGCTTTGGAAAATTGGCATAGAATGGATACTTGAATGTTTAAAAAATGTAATAAAAAAAAAAAATTAAAAAATATTTACCACATGGTTATCTCTTTCAAAAACCTTTATTGGACTGAAGAATTTGGAAAAGTTTTTTCATTACCTCTTGGTCATCAACATGTTCTCTTCACCCATCACATTTACTAGTATCTTTAACCCCAAATATCATTTAGTAATTCACTGATGCCTCCCCACACTAACTGGGCTTTGTCTTCTCAGATCCTAATCCTACTTATTTCTTAGTCTTTTCAGAATACCTTGCAATAATGCAAATTTCAGAGCACACTTCTTGCATTTTATCATTGAATGTGCCAGATAGATGAAAATACAAGCCAAATACAGTTTATTCCAAGAATTTCCAGACAATCCCAGCCTATAAAAATGTATTTTAAGCTATGTTCTCCCACATTTTTTCTAACTTTATAGTAGAAATAATTTTAAGTATCTGACTAATGGTTATTTCTAATGTTTTGAAATAAAAACGTGACGAGAACTGCCAAATATGTCCAGGATGGAATATTTGTAAAGCTTTTTATGAACTGCAAAGCAACAAACAAGCAACTTAAACAGAACTGAGTAAAATACATTAACAGATTAAAAATATATTAGTAATTTTCAAAAAAAGAGTATAGGAAGTGATTGGTGAAGGGCACTCATTTTTATCACAGTGAGTTTTTTTGAAGCACTTTTCCTAATGTAGGCTAAGATGAAATTGTTAAGCAAAACCAGAAAATGAACTGGAAATAATTGCTCATTTTGAAGAGATTGATGCGTTTCTGCTCTGACATGACTTTTTATTACTGAAAATATTTGGCTATCATAAAACCTACTTTTTGTGGCGTTACTGTTTGCTTGCTAGATTGGACACTAAAAATGTCTAATGTGTAAATTGATTAAATCAAAACACGATTTTTTAAATGGTTAATTTAATTTTCATAGCCATATATCATAACCATGCTTGCAAAATATTTCACAAATATTTCTGTAACTGTCATGTAGCTAATTTTCTGTCACCATGCACAAATATCTATTTTTCACTTATGCGTGTTTGTTTTTCATAGACCATTTCTTTCTGTGACTAAAATTTTGGATGCAAGATGTTTAATGTTTCATATCAGCAAATACGTATTTCAACTGTATGAAATACAGTTGCTGTTTTACAGGAGGGCTGACAAACTCCTGCTTCTGTTTTCACTTTTAATCTACTTACATTGGGATTTGTGTATAGTCAGCACCTTTGAAAGTCAAATCATTGATAGATGATTAAAACAACTGTGGAGAACTTGCTTCATTGCACTCATTGTTGCAAAGCCTAACTTGTGGACTCCCTGTTGTGTTATAGAAACTGCTTCCCAGAGTCAGGTACACTTATTCTTACATGGTTCATAACAGAAGTCATTACCTGAGAGCAGGGGTTCACAGAGAGTGACAACCTCGGTAGTGGGATATCTAATAGTTGGTAATACAGTGCTGGATGCAAACAGATATGAATGCTCTGTGAGCTGGGTTCATACCCAGTGAGCCTGGCATACTGACTGTGAGCTAACTTTTGTTTATATTCCTCTGTATAGACATAGCCAAAATATCCCAGTATGAAATACCTAGGACAGGAGTAATGAACAGCCTAATGATAGCATGGTTTACACTCCAAAAGGATATTTGCAAAACTCTAACCTGCCTAGCTGTGCAGGGAAGATATAATCCCATTTTTTTCCACATGCCCAAACCATCAGATTAGTGGATTCTCACATTGCATTTTTCTCCCATTGAGTTTCTATACTAGCTACATAATTAAATATTAATCAGGTTAAAAGAAAGTCAGAAGAGAACTTCAGATGCACTCTGTCTGGCATTTGTGATATCCAGGTGCTTAAGGATTTATCCTGGAACTAAAGGAGAATAAGGTGCAAGTTCCTGGCCCATATGACTGTATTCATACCAAGAAATTGAATGTGCTCATGACTGTTCTCTGTCTCTGAGGGTAGTTTTCACCTGTTAGGATTACAGCCTGGGCTGTGCTGACTTTGGGAAAATTTTGTCTAAAGGCCATTCTTAAAATGCAAGGGTTGACAAATGACTTGCAATGCTCGTGAATGTTCCCTGGAACTCGTTTACAGGTATAGATGCAGCCAGATTGTTTTCCGACTGGTGGGATGCAGGTGCCCAATCCAGCCAGAACAGACCTTTCTGCAGCAATTTGCTGAGCATGCTGAGAATGACTTTGAACGGAGGTAAGCAGACAAGGGAAATAATTTGAGAACTGAGAGCTTGGGATATTTTGTACATACCTGGTAGCAGAAATGAGAACATTTACAGGGCTAGGGAGAGGCCAGTCTGACATCAGTAATAATGAGAGTGGAAGGAAGTTCCTAAAGATACATTGTGATCTTGTTGTGGTTTCAAAATGTGCATGCCCAGATTAGGAATTTGGATATCATATTTAATTTGTGTATGTTTTACTTACCCGTTTCCTGGTTTAGCCAAGCTGAGAGGCCTTTTGAGTACCTTCTAAGCTATTGCTTGAAAAAGAGATAAAGCTGTGCCAGCTTCTCTGCCAATATAGAAGTTGTAGGAAGCATTGTTCTGAGGCAGTGCTTATCAGTTGCAAACTGGCCACTGTTGTATAAATGACGTTTCCAGTTATTAAAATATGAAAACAAGCACATAATTGTATTGATAATTGCTGTTTTAATATATTGTTGATATAGATTGTTATTAAACAAACTGCACTTCATAAATATTTAACTCTGCTGTTATCTAGAAATGTGTTTTTTTGCCAGTTTTAATTTAAAGGTAGAAATTGGGTGCTTTACTACAGATTTCCTGCTGGTTCTTTATCTGTTTTGAATGTCAATGAATAGGAGTTCCAGTTATTCATTAATATTCAAGAGGTGAAAATCTACTTGTTATCTCTTTGATTAATCTGGCCTATTGTGCCTTATAGCATCAATCACAAAACATTCCAGAGGGTAATGAATTACTATGTGACTGCAGGAAACCATAAGGGATATTAAACTAAACTTAATCTTTTTAAGTAACGGTATTCTAAAATGAATGCAGAAGATGATAGAATTTATCAATAAATGGCAGAGTGGAAGGCTTTCTTTGGAGTTTCTGACAGATATTCTCGTTACACACTTTTCCTATAAAAGACATAACCACTAAAAATAAAGAAAACAACATACCTTCTCTTTTCCTATGAAAAAATACCAGGCTCTGGTGAAACAGTTTTGAAAAAAGCTAATGTTCAGAAGTTTCACTCAAAATCTTTAGAGTTTAGTTATTGACTTCTCGTGCATATTAAAAAAAAAAGTTTTATTTCAAGAATTCATTTTTAGGGTAACAAAAGCCTTAATTAATAGTAGGATAGGTTCACCTAGGTTCATCTCTCTATATGAAAGCTTTCCCTAGGCAGCACCCGTAGGGAAGGTTGTCTCTTGCCCTTCGTTAGTAGCAGGAGTGAGCTTCCTAAGACCAGCTGCAAGTTTCACCCCACAAAGGTGACTGGAGGGTGTAAAACCTATTAATTTTGGAGAAGGTTATAGAAATTCTGGGCACAGAAACAGACCCAAGAAAATCCCTTAAAATGAATTGTCCTTTCCAGTCAATGTTTAAACAGATACGATTTGTATGGATAGTCAGGTCCTTTACCATCCATTGCCTGAATTATGCCTCCTACTTCCATAAACAAACAAACATTCATACATAGTGGAAAATGGAGCATGGAAAATTTGTTCTGTGAACACATCTGTTCTTTTTCAATGCATCTGCTTAAGATTTTTTCTCTACACAAAAAAGTACATCACTTTCAGTAAATGTAGACTGGTGTAACAAAGAAGTATAATAGGCTGGTGTGTAATAGCTTTCCACAGTCGTAGCAAAAGTAAGGTAATTATTAGATTCCCAGAGTTCATTTGGTTTAAAATCATACTTCTGCCTCAATAAGTATTGAATAATGAGCCCCAAACCCCCAAGTCTAAATCTAATTCTACCCTGAGTTTTTAAATCTTATTTTTGTGTAGGTGCAGAGTTTAACAGAAATCCTGGACTACTGTGACTTTTGCTTGAATGAAGGCTACCCTGCTGTGTGCGCTGAAAAAGGATTAGAGAAAAGTGGTATTAATAAATTATGAAGCCGATAAAATAAAACTGCAGGCTAGCAGAACAACAGAGTACAAAATCAGCAAGACAAAGCCTATACATTTTACATTTGTACAGCTCAGAATATGAAATAGGTGTGCAGTGAAACACACCTATGAAAGTGAACATTGCTGATTAGCTGTAATCATTGCCAACGCATTTGCTAACATCTCAGGCAGAGGCAGAAAGATCAGTGCTTTTAGCCCTTAATGAATTCAAAGGGCACTAGAGACAGAACTTTTGGAAAGCTTGTCTCATGGGGCTGGTGCTAGCATAGGCAAGTCTAATGGTATGCCCACAGTATCCCTACCCTTTTAAGTTTTAAAGTAACAAATGGAAAAAGAAGATTAAGCAACACAAAAGGGACATTTCTGAAGTTTAGTTCTTTGGGGTCTATTTCTGGAAAGAACTGTTTCCAAAACAGTGTTTCAACATTGGATCTAACTCTAATGTATCCACATCTTAGCCTGTAACTCCATATATTTGCTAACTGAAAAGTGAGAAAATTAAAACTATTTGAAATGTTCCACCTAGGCAATAACAGCACACATTTTGTCATAGTACTGAGCACTAGAGTAGCGAATCAAGCAGGCACTTATACATGGAAATACCACAGGGGAAAACCATAAGCTGTTCCACAAGCCTTTATATGGTTATGCATTACTCCATAGGTAGATTTCTGTTATGCGGTGAAGGGAAAACACTAGAAAAGGATAAAGTGGTATGGAGCAATGCTCTTCTGTATTAATCTCTTGCCCACTCCTGTTAAGAAAGAGACTAAGAGGCTTCTGCCAGAGAAAATTTAATGGAGCGAACAGAGTCTTTTTGGTGTAAACCAGAAAAAAACAGGCAGGCTTTACAGTGTTAATGTTTTTGTGGACACAGATCTGGTTGTCATGTTGCCTTTAACTGCTGTGAAAAGCCGAACAGCATACCTGAAAGAGCACTTCAGCAACACCAGTCCTCTGCACCAGCTGAATTACAAAGCTGAGCTTGATGAATAGAATTACTTTTTGCCTTTCAGTCCCCCTGCATGTGGCTTTTGAACAGGAGGTCAATATGTTTTAGAGATCCAGAGGGGAACAAAGGAGGTCAGTTGGGGGCCTTCATTTAATGTTAACGGCAACACTTAGCTACTACTAAAATTATAAAATAACTTTAAGTATCTGTATTGGGTTTACATACTTTTTCTACTAGATGATGATACAGAGCCCAGCTGTGTGAATTCTCTACTTGATATCAACTGTAAAACTGTAGTAAGTAGTAAGTAGTGTAAGTATAATAAGTAAAAAAGTAATACAGCATACAATCAAATAATTATCAAACCAAATGTAAAGAAGATTTTTTTTTTAAACATTAGTGCACAATTCATGTGTGAATCTCCCTGTCTTGGGTTATCAGCAGAGTTCTGTCATGGTGAGGCAGAAGCCAGAGGCAGGGACAAAGGCTGTGTTATAGAACCAATATGATGTAACTCAAAGGGATAGTGGATGCTGGTCCAATTTAGGAAAGTAAAACGATTATGGCTTTTCTACTGAGGTTTAGAAGTCTTTTCAGAGAAGTTCATACATATGTCTATGACATATGATATGATTTGTTTTTCTGCAAAAATTAAAATTGAGAGGAACTTGCAAAGGGTTCCTTCCAAAATATCCTGTTTGTCTTCCTGGAAGGGTTATCAACCCTTGTTTCCTCTTCCTTCTTCCCCACATCAAGTTTCAAGCAGTTCTCTGAATAGTAACTGAAGTAAATTTAGGGAATAATAGGTGTAAAATTGTGCCACCTTAATGATGCCAGTAAAATCCTAAATCCCCTAGCATTTTAACCAGACCTATCTATAAGTGTCTATTTGCATGTACTTTCCTGTATAGGACACTTTTGTATTTCATCAGCTTTGTCCTTTTTAGGATTATAGTAATTTAATTGTTTTGTTAAGATGATATTTTACCTTTTATCGTTATATTAATTTAAATGGCTTATAGAGATCCAGCAACTGTGTTTATGAAACCGTTGGTATGGTTGCCAGAAAATCTGCAGATTAAATCTGTTACACCTTTTCTAAAGATTCATCAGAAACAGTTTATATAATTTGCGGCTGATGATGCCAAGGTCAACACTGTAACTAGACAGTTTAGACAAAAATTGAGTCATGCCCTTTTCCGCAGAACAGTGCAATTCTGTCAAGATCAAAACACTTCATAAAATTGGTTTTGATTTTGTCAGTATGTCCTCTGAAGGCAGGGGGAATAAGGGGAAAAAGGGAGTCCTGAAAATGTTGAAATATGCTATTTTTATATTTTATAAAAGAAATGCATTAATAGTTCCTTTTGAAATTACCTACTGTTTTATGTATTTCTTGCATTATCTATTATAATATAAAGTGCAGTCAAAAGGGAGGACTGATTAGATGTAAAACTATATTTTTTGTAGGTATTTATTTTGTGAAGAGTTAGGTTACTTTTTTAAAGAAAAATGCATTTAAAAATCTGGAAATCCACCATGAATTGATTTCTTGCAGTCCCCTCTTACTCTAACTCGTGTCTGTAGTTGTATCTATATTATGAAAGTACACTCGAATGATAGAAATTTTATTTTTACCTATGTTTATTTTTAAGATTGAACTTCTAATAGAAAAAGAATAAAAACTGCCATTATGGAATATTAAGGGGTGAAAAACCCTGATATCCATCACTTTCCATAAAATATGTTTCAACTTTGAAACACAAAACCTTGTATATCTTCTATTACTGCTTTCTGCCAAATGAGTTAACAGACTCATCATTATATTCTCCCTTGTTACATGTGAACACACACTCTAAAACATCTTCAGTGCTATAGAAGTATTTTTTAAAAAATAAATGTAAACATCTACATGCAACTTTCCTCTCAAAATTTAGTGGATTCTGGTTTTGCTACCAGATGGGTGCATCTACATTAACTTTTTAGTTTGGACTGCAGAGTATTTTTCAAACAATTCTCCCAATGTTTCCATTCTCACATTTGGTTTTCATCATGCAGGGGCATCAGAGACCACAAATTGGATTACTTTCAGATGAAATTCAGCTAGAAAATATATGCCAGGGGTACATTTCACGCAATGGCTAGTGGACATTCAGTCCTTGGGACTAAGGTAGAGAGAGTCAAATACCCCCAATGAAATGTGTATATTGTGGATGTTGACTACTCAGCATCAAATCCATTGATCCACATATCTGCTCCTACACCTAATTGCTACTAGGTTACTTGTTAACGTAGGTGTACCCATAGGCATAATGAAACTGAATTCCTTTCATAAATCAGTTCTATGCCATTTTAGAAGTACTATAGCTGGGATTTTAATTTTTCCTGAACTATTTTTATTTCTCTTCCAGAACATTTCTGCTCTGATTGGTAGAAAGTTTTCTTCCCCCAATTTTGTGACAGGATGCTGTCCTGATCAGTTTATTTCCATTTGTTGGTATACTAATATAGCTTACACAGCTTCTCTTTCCCTATACCCTTTAACATACGGATGAAGACAGTCACGTCTTCTTTCAGTCAACTTTTTGTTAGCCTATATTAGCCAAGCTGTTCTGTACATGTGTATATATTTTTATTTAAATTGAAGAAAAAATTGGTAGGATCTGAACAATCACTGCATTTTTAAACATTTCATTAAATAAACCATTATATCTTCCATTACAGCTCTGTAATCATGACAACACAGAGATGGAAAGTACCTTTCATTTTTCTTATTCTTTGTTGCCATGGTTATAGTTTTAACCACCACTCTAAATTACTGCAGTACTTCATTAGATTGTTCAATTTTTATTAGATTTTATTAAAACTTTCAGAATAATTGGTCTTTAAAGCCAAGTGAAAAATCATTTTGTATTTTAAGACTTAAGTCTTTGTAAAAGAAAATACACTTTTAAATACAGTTAGAAAACTAAGATCTATGTTTTATCTTAAAACTGGCATAATCTGGGGAGGGAGGGATGGAGGTTATGTGTATATTCAGTTCTCGCGCTAAGAAACACTAGAAAGAAAGACTCCTTGAACTTGCTTCCATTTCATAACAGTGGTTTTCAGAATATACTTTCTCTGTCCCCTAAAATATTTAAGATTTCTGAGAAGTATTAAAAACAAAAATTTGAACTGGTTTTAAACAGAGATTGGAAGATTAAACAATCTTATTGAAGAAAAAAAAAAAGGCTTTTTGTTCTTCTAAAACCCTTTTTAATTCATACAAGTGTTTTGTTTGTCATGCTGCGAATGCTGTTGCTAAATGCCGTGTTTGATTTTCTCACTTTAAGAAAATCCTGAGGCCATTTCAGAGTCTCCAAAGTACTGAAATGTCTTTTGGATGTTGTGAACAGGAGTTTGAGGCTCTTGGTGTCACAGTATGAACTGATTATTTAGTTGTTTTATTCTGAGATTTGGATTAGTATGGGACAGACTGAGCTTAAAAATTTTCTTCCTTCCCTTCAAAAGAATATAAGGCCCAGAGACACCAGACTTGTCTCTGGTAAGTGCCTTGGGAACATGCAGCTCTGCCTCTGTGCGTGCCCAGAACGGCCTCCTCCATGACACAACTGAATGGTTTATCACTTGCCTCATGCTATTCCCAATTGGATTTTCATCATTTCCCACTTCACTCTCCTGCAGAGCACACAGCCCACAGCTACAGCTACAGCTACATCAAAAGATGCGGAATGGTATTTTTTCCTTGAGCACAATGTTCAGGGTACTGACTCAGGAGAGGGGAATGTTAGCTTTGGTCCCCCTTCCAAAGGAAGTAACATATCTTCCTACTACAAACAAAACAAGTATTTAGAGCAGGACTGGAATGCTGGTCTCCTGATTGCTAGGTCAATACCCATGTCACTGAGCTATATATATGCTCCTTCCTGCTTGCTCTCCTTCAGGCTTAAGGAATCCTGGATTTGTTGCCATGCAGTGATAATTTACTTGGTAAAGATACCATTCCTATTATAGAATAGCCTACAACTTCAAGGAGAAAGCTAAAGTATCATTCTAGAAAAAAAAGATAAGTTCACCTACTTTACTCCCTATGACCTAAACCCAGAATGTTAATACAGTAACACTAAATATGTTATTTTTACAATACTCCAACATCTTAGAAGAGAAGACTTCAGTCATGGTATTGCAATGCTTTGAACAGCTAGTATTGATAAAGTTGGCAAGAGTATGCCAATGAGAAAAAAGACAAGGTATATTTGATTCTACACCGCTATGAAAATGACCTGCATTTATCCACCAGATGTATATTTCAGTAAGACATAAGAAGGGAGCCAAATTGTTTTATTTGAATGTCTCAGGAGTGCTTAATGTTCTAGCCTATGCATCACACCCTAATCTACTTTGGGAGTGACTGTATGCAACCCTGCTTCCAGTCCTTCCTCACCCTTTTATATGTGGTAACATCTAAGTGTATAGTGGGCCATGACAGCATTTATATGTTCAGGAGTTCAGCGAAGAAAAAATATTTTGCTGTTCTGCCTTACCGTCTCTATTCTATTTACAGCATGGCCCCGCTACCAAACAGCCTGACAATAGCATGTACAGTTTAAATTAATGAAAAGAGGAATCCTTTTATTTGTAAATTGTTGTGATGTTTTTTCTTTACGATTTTTTAATAAAGGAATGGATATATGCAGCTCACACGTGACTTTGCCCATCATAATCCTGTTCAACTGTACTCATTTTGATATAAAAAACCCCTCCCCAAATCAACAAGCTTATGAACTGCCTCTATATTAAAGCAGATTCACACACGTGGGAGGGAATGTGCCTCCAGCTACAGCATTTATATGGCACTGCCAGAAGTGACCATCCACCTGTCCTCTCGAATGCTGCAGAAGGAGCCCAGACCACAGCAGAGAGGCTGTGAAGATTTTGGAGTAAATTTTACCTGTGCAGACAGCAGCCTTCTCCTGCTGGAGCTGACAGCTGACCCTCCACTTGAATTACCAGTTCTAGATAAATTCTGAAAGAGCATTGTGGTCTCAGGTGACTTTTCTTGTACCCTGAAAGATTACTGTGGTCCCATACCAGGTAAGAATCTGAAGAGGAAAAGGCTGTTTTAAAGCTGTCCTTTCTACTTTCCTTAGGGTTTGCAATCAGAAGTAGTTACAACTACTTTTTAAAATGGGAAACTGGAAGTCTTTCACAGGACACACATGGGAAAGTCTTAGGCATTATGGCTAGTGGTAAAAGCCTTCTCAGCATCTGTTTAGTGTTCATTTTCTCAGATGTCTGTCTATCTGCTTTTAACAACAGGCTCATCACAGTGAACCACAGCTTGATCTGAAATGCCTGTATTTGTTATGCTATTTTGTGCTTTAAATGAATATAGGCTACAAGTCTTTACCCCAGAGTACATCTTGAGTAGTTTACTTAATGTGATTTGCTTCTAATATGCACTCTTATGTTTGCTTGTAGCCTTTTACTTTCACATTTAAAAATGATCACAGCCTAAACCAGGAGAGCTGAAAACTGCATGATTATTCTCTTTCAAATGCAGAGCCATCAGAGTCCTCTCCTGCAGAGGGCTGATAAGTGCTTTAAATTTTTCAAATATCGTAGAAATTGTGGCCTTTCCCCTTTAGCCTTGATTAGGGTTGGGATTTAACACATGCTGCCTCCATATTTTCTGTGATTAGACTGTCCTTGGGCAAGTGCATCCAGCGTGTGCTAGGCAGGTCAGTGATCAGTTTTCCACAGGGAAAAGAACAAAACCAGGAAATATTCATAATTCATTGTGATCAGACATTTAAGAGTACTCTAGAGATATCTGCTGGTTGTGGGCATTTATTCTACAGTCTTATTATTATTATTTTACAATCTGCTCTTCACGTTGGTCATTACCATATGCTTTGGTTATTTTAAAGAATTAATATTTCCTGCCCTTGTATACACAAGCCAGAGTCTAATTTTCACCGTATTTGCCTGTAGAAATATTTTGTTCTTCCAAGCAATGTTCTCAGGACTAAGAAAAAGTTCTCTATTTAAAAATAAATAAATCAGGCCAAGACATGATCTTGAACTTAATAAGAACTGCTGAATATTAACAGCATAAGACACTTTTCTGCAAGATTTTAACTGCATATTCTGCATTGCAGTGAAGTAAGTATACATGGGTATGTTGCTATATAAATATTTACAATGCACCATTCTCAGTTATAGAAGAACAGTCACTTATTTTTCCTAACTTTTCTACCCCTAAGTTGTGTTTAAAGATCTTAAAATAATATTCTCAACCTGCAGGCTCATGTGCATAGATGAACACTGAGGAGTGAAATTTGCCTTTCTGCAGGGACTCAATGTGATTCCTATACAACACAAGTCGTGCTTAAATGTAACTTCAGAAAGCTTAACATTTCACAGAATCACAGAATAGTTGAGGCTAGAAGGAAACTCTAGAGACCATCTAATCCAATCCCCTTCTACAAAACAGGGTTAACTAAAGCAGATTGCTTCAGGTCGTGTCCAGTTGGGTTTTGAATATCTTCAAGGATGGAGACTCCACAACATCTCTGTGCAATCTGTCTCAGTGTTCAGCCACCCTAACAATAAATAGGCTTTTTCTTATGTTTTAACAGAATTTCTGTACTTCAGTTTGTGTTGATTGCCTCTTGTTCTTGCACTGGATACCACTGAAAAGAGTCTGGCTCTGTCTTCTTTACTCCCTGCTGAGGTGGGTTGACCTTGGCTGGCTGCCAGGTGCCCACC
>NW_009212095.1:34174-43762 GCF_000690835.1 Fulmarus glacialis
GGGCGGCGGGGCCCCCACAAAGCCACTCTGTCAGTCCCCCTCCTCAACAGGACAGAGGAGAAAATAAGATGAAAAAAACTTGTAGGTCAAGATAAGAACAGGGAGATCACTCAGCAATTACCGTCACAGGCAAAACAGACTTGGGGAAATGAATTTAATTTATTACCAATCAAATCAGAGTAGGATAATGAGAAATAAGAACAAATCTAAAACCAGCTTCCACCTACCTCTCCCTTCTTCCTGGACTCATCTTCACTCCCAACTTCTCCACCTCCTCTGAGTGGTGCAGAGGGATGGGAAATGGGTGTTGCAGTAAGTCCATAACACTTCATCTCTGCCACTTCTTCCTCCTCACTGTATCCCTTACATGGGATACAGTCCTTCACGAACTTTTCTAATGTGAGTCCTTCCCACAGGCTGCAGTTCTTCACAAATTGCTCCAGTGTGGGTCTTTTCCACAGGGTTCAGTCCTTCAGGAATGGACTGTTCCAGCATGGGTCCCCCACAGAGTCACAAGTCCTGCCAGAAAACCTGCTCTGGCATGGGCTTCTCTCCACAGACCACAGTTCCCACACAGAGCCTGCTTCAGCATGGGCTTTCCAAGGGGTCACAGCTTCCTTCAAGGTATATCCACCTGCTCTGGTGTGGGGTCCTCCCTGGGCTGCAAGGGGACAACCTGCATAACCATGGTCTTGTCCACAGGCTGCAGGGGAATCTCTGCTCCGGCACCTGGAGTACCTTCTGCCTCTCTTTCTTCACTGACCTTGGTGTCTGCGTAGTTGTTTCTCTCACATATCCTCACTACTCTCTCCCAAATGCTGTTGCACAACATTTTTCTACCCTTTCTTACATATGTTATCACAGAAGTGCTACCAACGTCACTAAATGGCTCAGTTTTGACCAGGGGTGGGTCCATCTTGGAGCCAGATGGAACTGGCTCTGTCCAACATGGGGCAGCTTCTGGCATCTTCTCACAGAAACCATTGCTGCAGCCCCCCTGCTACAAAAACCTTGCCACATAAACCCAATACACCTGCTTCATGAATGAATATAAACATTGATCAAATCCTCCTGAACCTTTTCTGCTTGAGACTGATCAGCCCCAGCTCTCTCAGCATCCCCTTGTATGTCAGATTCTCCAATCCCTTAATCATCTTCTTGGCCCTTCGCTGGATTTGCCCTAGTATGGGCAAATAGATTTGCCCTTTGTCCGTGTCTCTCTTGGACTGGGGAGTCCAGTACTCGGCACAGCACTGCAGGTGTGTCTCACCAGGGCTGAGCAAAGGGGAAGGATCACCTCCTTTGACTTTCTGGTTATGCTCTTCCTAATACAGCCCAGATAGCTGTTGGTCTTCTTAGCTGCAAGGGCACATTGGTTGCTCATGTTCAACTTGGTGTCCACCAGGACCCCCAGATCCTTCTCTGCCAAGCTGCTTTCGAGCCTCCAAGCCCCAGCATATACAGATGAATGAGGTTGTTCCTTCCCAGGTGCAGAATATTGCAATTCCCTTTATAAAACTTCCTGAGATCCTAGTCAACCCATTTCTGCAGTCTGCCTAAGTGTCTCTGAATGACAGCACAAGTAATTAATGTATCAACCACTCCTGCCAGTTTTGTATTATCTGCAAACTTGCTGAGCGTGCACTCTGTCCCATCATCCAGGTCATTAATGAAAATATTAAATAGTACTGGCTCCTGTATTGATCATGAGGGTTACACCTTCTTTTAGCCTTAACATGTTTGGAAATTATTTCCAGGAGGATTTTCTCCACCACCTTTCGAGGGTTCAAGATTAGGCAGACCAACATGTAGTTCCCTGGCTCTTTCTTCTTGTCCTTCTTGTAGGTAGAAGTGACATTTTCTTTCTTCCAGCCCTCAGCAACCTCCCTTGATCACCATGACCTTCAAAGGTAATAGAGAGAGTCCTCACAGTGACACTAGTCAGCTCCCTCAACACTTGTGGATGCATCCCATCAAGTCCCATGGACTTGTGTATTTCCAGTTTTTTTACATGTTCCCTAATCCGATCCTCCTCTACTTAGGAGAAGTCTTCCTTGCTCCAGAATTTCCCATTGGTCTCAGGGACCTGGCATTACTGAGGGCAAATCTTACCAGTAAAGACCAAGGTGGAGAATGCTTTGAGTATTTCGGCCTTCTTCATGATCTTTGTCTCCAGGTCCCCAGCCCCATTCAGCAGTGGACCCACGTTTTCCCTCATCTTCCTTTTGCTCCTAATATTCCTGTACAAGCCCTTCTTGTTGCCCTTCACATTCCTCACCAGATTAAACTCCAAATGGATTTAGCTTTCCTAACATCAGGATGGGGCCTCCTTTAGCTCTTTTGTTGATTGCAAAGCCTGTCTTGTCCACATCCCCCAGCACTCTTTGCTTTCCAACCTGGGCCACCTCTTCCTCACTTGATTCAGGGTAGCCATCTCTTTTCTTCACCATTTCTAGTTAAGAAAATTCCATGGACCTCATATTGGCCAGACTAATCTTTAGATCCATGTGACTCTGCCTTGGATTTAACAGTCACAATACTCCTTCATTTCAACTTGAAACATTGGGCAAGAGTGCAGTTTTTTCTGATTAAAGCTTTGAAGGTCATTGTCTGATTGATTTGGTCTTCAAAACTTTGAAGACTGTTGTCTGATTAAAACTTTGAAGACCACTACATTATGGCATTTTTTTTCTATTCAAAAAGGTACCATTCAGAATTTATTTGCCAAGATGGAAATTTTAATATGTTAAAGACTTTTTAAAATAAATGTTCAAAAATTTACATCTTTCTTTAAACATTAAACTTTAAAATTGAAGTCTTCCTCAGTCCTTTTTCTGATCTGTGAAGTCATGAGCCATCCAGTAAATAGGATGATCTTCTGATTACATTGGAACTGTTTTCTTCACAATTGTAAAGAATAATTCAGAATATTTCTGGGAGTGCTTTTCATAAAGACTTTGGGTTTTCATGAAGTCCAAAATCCTCCCTGTTCATCCTGTTCTCCAGCATGGATTTCTGAACTGGATTTTCAATCAGAGACTGATAAATATAGATTTGCTCACACAGTTTTTGAAGAATCATGTGCTTTGTTAAATTATCTCTTGAATTCAACAGTTGTAGCTGCGTTGCTTTCTTTTAAGCCATAGGGAATAATCCTATTTATACAGAAGAACCAAGAGTACAACCAATATAATCATAGAATCATGTAATGGTTTGGGTCAGAAGCGACCTTTAAAAATCATCTAGTCCAAACCCCTGTCATAGGCAAGGACATCTTTCACTAGATCAGGTTGATTCAACCTGACCTTGAACACTGAATGTATTGTTTATGTGTCAGTAATAACAGCATATGTTATGTGAGCTTGTCAATATTGAGAAATTCTTTTTCTATTTAAAATGCAAGGTATTTTGTAAATATTTCTACAGTGGGGGGAAGGAAACTCTCAATATTAAATATACTCAAAGAGTTTATTACTCAAAGTTGCCGTGTAAGGAAATTCTTTTGTGTGTACAGTCAATAGACTTTCTCTTGCAACTACCATCATTTTCCCCAGTTTCTGTTTATTTGCAAAACAATAAATATTTGGGCAGAAGTTAATTGTTTCTGTTCAAACATTTGACACATTCTTCATTACTTTTAGAGCATGTGAGCTTTTCACCCAGCTACAGTTACAATTAAGACTGATGAAATCATTAGATGTGTTGTAAACATTCAGTTTATCCATATAGAGTTTGCCAACATCCTAAAGGTCTTCTGTCAGGTTCATTCACTGTTTAATTATTTGTTGTTGATACTGAATAACAGTATGATCGTTGTCATTTGTCATTACACTCTACTGCTGGCACAGATTTTTCATTGTATGGCTGGTGATTCCAAGAAGGTTTCAGTTAAGTGAACAGGAGAGATAATAACATCTCATGAAAGTCTGCAGTTTCCTTGTGAAATAAACCCACTATTTTCTTATGATTCGTGAAGAATAGCAATGAATAGCAACTGTAACGGATGAGCAAATACTGTACTTTCCTATACTTAAATGTATCTTGCTTTTCTTGATAATTATGGCTTCTAACCAAACAAACCAAGTTACATTTTGAGGATTAGAATTGTCACTTCTTACTGCTGAAGTATTTCTAAATGAAAGCTCATAAGACACAAGATAGTTGTCTTGGTTAAAGAGAATGTAGAAGTGACGTATGCAAAAGTACCTTCAGTAGTTTGGATTCTGTGATTCAACTGCAGAGTCTTGTTACATTTTGTATTTTAACAACTTGTCTGAGAAAGTAGATAATGTGTGATACCTTCTTTGATTAGCTCATTAGGACTGAAGCCATGGAAAAATAATACTGCATGATGGTAATTGTGCTGGTAATTTATAAGCCAACTATATCCTCACCTTGTCTTTTATCTGTGAAGTATTCCCTGTGACTTCTCAAAAGGTAAAGACTAGTCCTCTTTACTATCTTTAATTGCAAGCAGAATATACCTTTTTGGATTATATCAGCAGTGAGGACCACGGCAAAACTCGTAGTAGAACATTTTTAACTAGATTTTTTAATGGAGGGATAACTCTTGTTTTAATCTATTTTTATCCTTTTATCATGGGAATAAATAAAACAGATATAAATACAGCACATGAGTGTGTAAGTATGGAGCATGCTAAGTAGGCAAAGGTTCTTCTTAGTGGCTGATGTATATGCCTTTCCTCTCATGTGTATACCTTTCCTCACACATAGATGGTTGATTTAGTTATACATGCAATCAATGCTATATACTCTAAAACTTACCCCCATATTAATTGGAAGCACAAAGAGGCACAAAAAGCTGGGGATTTGAGATCCTTATTTTCAATCCATGCCGGTATCCACCTTTGTATCTTTGATCCTCTTCCCTAACAAAGAAGATGAGGCATAGATCTTCTTTCTGTAGTTGGTTCCTTGTTCCATTTCCATCTTTCCTTCTAAATTGAAAAATACCTTTTGATGAAAGGACTTTTCTCTACAAATGTGGTTTGTTCATTTTCAGGGAAGAAACATGTATAAAGCCATTCAGTTTGAATGTTAATAGAAAACAATTAAGTTGCCTTCTGGGTCAATTTCTGTACTATTTGGCGTTCTACACAAATGTACTTGAAGTTCTTTTCAGCTGGGGCTTCTAGTGCCTGGACCCCTGAGCAGCTTTTCATCACAACTCTAAAACTGTGTGACAGCAATGGAAATTGCCTTGATAATGCTCATTTACTTGGTCACAAAGGTGTTGGAGGCTTAAATAATTAATACTTACAAAACACTTCAAAATCCTTAGTTTAAATGATGAGGTGGCAGCTCTTAAAATCTGGAACGTGTCTTGAAATCTTAGAGAATATTCATAGAATCATAGGATCATTTAGGTTGGAAAAGACCCTTAAGATCATCAAGTCCAACCATAAATCTAACACGGCCAAGTCCACCACTAAACCATGTCCCTAAGTGCCACATCTACATATCTTTTAAATACCTTCAGGGATGGTGACTCAACCATTTCCCTGGGCAGCTTGTTCCAATGCTTGATAAGCCTTTCAGTGAAGAATTTTTTCCTAATATCCAATCTAAACCTCCCCTGGTGCAACTTGAGGCCATTTCCTCTCATCTTCAAGTCTGTGTGTGGTGGTAGCACTCTGCCACCATCCCCTTGGAATCAAGGTTGGTCCCCCACACTTCCAGCCCTACAGAAGTGAATTTGTTCCCTTGACCCTAGTAAGGAATGGAGCTGGCCAAGCCCTGGTACAGATGAGTTCCCATCACACATCGGAGTGCAAGGGCTCCACCAAGACGTAGCACCAATAGGAGCCAAAGAGACAAATCCATTCCCTAACTGGGCTATACACCCCACCCTGGGGAAGGGACTCCATCTGCCTGCTCCCATAATTGCTGTTGGGCAATTAGGGATTCACCTCTGCAATTAGCTTCAGCTCCAGCAGTGCAGGGGAGCATCTAGCCAGGAGATGGCAGTGGTGGCCAGGCCAAGACAGGACCCCTGGCTGGGGCATGGGAAAGGGGTTGGGGACTTTACTCCCTGTGCCTTTGGTGTAAGAGTTTTAAGCAACAGAGGTAGGGGATTGCTCATTAAGTGGCTATAAACGTCATGGTTTGGGGCTGTGCAAAATATTACCTAATACATAGAGCATTGCCTATGTATTATTTGAGAGTACTTCAGATAATGAGGTGTTTTTACGTGGTTATAGAAATCCTATGAAATGCAAAATAGTAACAACAGGTCTGGCTGGATGCAGATGGTGAGAGAATTTTGTACATGAAGGACTCTGAAACATGTACTCGGTATGTACTCAGCAGCAGTGAGACTTAAATGGGCTACTTTTGTTCCCTCAGAATGACTCATAACCTCATCTGAAACACATTTGCTGCAGTGATCTGGGGTTGCTTATTACTGGGAGAGCTCAGTGTGAAAAGCTCACTGTGTGCCACAGTAGCCCTTTCATACGAGTCATAACTGCTGTGACTTATGGTAGGAAGCAGGGGATATTAGTCTGGGCAGAACTGTGTTAATGTACTGCTTCTGCTGCACTTGGAGTGGTAGGAAGATGTTTGGTAGTAGGGGGAGTTGCACCTCCTTCTTTCTTTCTCCCCTCCCCTCACTGAAATTCTTCTAGCTCTTCAAGCACTCTTCCTAGCTACTGCCAGGGATCTGCTGTTTCTCTTGGCTGTGTGTCAGTAGCAACTGACAGCACTCAGGTGTTTTTGTTCTCATTTTGATGATGTCCTTCTTTCTATACTCCATGGCAATGCTGACGATACAGTTTTCAAGAGCTAGGCTGGTTATCTTAACACTATGCATTGTAGGCACTGATGTATACATCAGTGTAGAGAGGATTTACCTCACCCAGCTTCAGATGTGTGCATCTGAAATTGTTAACTCCCCTTACAGTCAGTGCAGAGAAAGGCATGGTTACAACTCTGATAATGAATGTATTATCAGGCCTTCACTTAATGATGAGGTAAACTGCTTTTTAGAAGTACTCCTAGAAGGAATTTAGAGGAATTCTGGACAATTGAGTCTAAGAGTTGGACTAGGTGACCTTCAAAGGTCCCTCCCAACCCAAACTATTCTATGATTCTATGATTCCATCAACTTTTAGTCATATACCTCCCACCCTCAATCATAAAAATGATTGTGTGGCTCTGTTATGTGTTGCCTGTTACCCAAGGAGAACAGCTATGTCTTATATATATCTGCCTCAGTATTGCCATTTGTACATTATCATGAAAATTGTGATTCTGAAACTGAAAGCATCGGTAAAGGAAACACTGGCTGATGACAGGAAGTGGGAGAGTCTGGTGTGTTCGTGTTTGTGCTGGAAGACCAATGTTCTCATGGTGAAGCTGGGCTCTTTTTTTTCCAATTTTATCCCCTTATATCCAAGACTCCATTACTTCAAGAGAAAAAAAGAAGTCATTTTGATTTTAGGAATTTGCTGGTATTTTTCCAAATGTGTAACAGCTTTTAGCTGTTATTGTCTCTTTTGGCAGTATTTGACACTGGAATTTTCCACAACTCGATTCACAGCAGGGCTTGCTGGTACATTCATAGTCTGTTTGACTCATTTGCCTCTATCTGGAGTAAGGTACATCCATCTAATACAGTTTAAGCTTTGGCACATCTCAAAGAGCTTTTGTATTTTTAATAATTAGATTCCACCCTAAGGATGGATTTCTCATCAGTGTGCCATCGTTTCCTTGGGTAGGTAAATGACAGCCAAGTCTATTTTACACTTCCTTTTGAGCCTCACATTGCAGTCTCTTATCCTAGGTAATGATCTCTATTATATATAATTTTGGATGCCACGTATCTTAATGAAGTTAAAATGGTTTGCATCTCTAGGTTAGCTATGGTATATTAGCATTTGCAATGTCTTCCAATGAATGTTGTCCACATTTTTCTGGCAGATGAAGTTGATTTTTTCATACTCTACTTGTATGACCTGTAGTCTTGTCGCAGGCACCTTTGAAGTCTCATATTGATTTTAAGGAGCTTAATAAATTACGAAGTCCAACACCTGAAATGTCTCTTAACATTTCTTCCTGACCTTCCATCGTCTTATATTTCCAGCCATTTAGGCAGAGCTGTAGCTGATGATTATATGTCACAGTGGCAATCCTTTTGAAAAGTTCTCTTTTTTACCTTATCTGGGTGGCAGAAACAGCAGCTTTAAAGGGATTTATGTTTCATTGCAATTCAATCATGTTTTGAGTGACAATGGCAGCCAAAAACTCAGACATGTTATTTCCAATTTGGTGCCTTTTTTCTTGTTTCTTATTGTAACTCTGAGTATGCTGTTTCTCAGAGCTACTCTGGATATCTCAATATCCTGCAGTGTAGACCTTAGAAATAGAACTCATCCCACCTGACAGTAAATATGCACACATAATTTTATGTTTATACTAATTTAATATGAAATTTTTTCACACTAGTTATAATTAATGCTTGGTGTTTGTAGATATCGTTTCTTGATGAAAGTTTAAAGCCAGAGCTTTTGAAATGGAATAAAGACAGCTGCTATAATATTGTACTTAGCTAATCAATTAATATGCCTATAGTAAGGCATCCTATTTAAAATTACTACAATTTTCCTTCTTGCTGCATTGTGCAGAAAATTCACAACAGTTAATAAATAGGCAAAGATCTGGGTAAGTGCTAGGAACATAGATCAAGATGCACAAACAACCCAGAGAGTAGTCTAAACACTATACTATGCAGGGACACTCACTAGCTTTTCCTTTCTATCTCTGTGAAGCTTGAGTCTGCTTCACAGTGAATTCTCTTTGCAGTGTAGGAAGGTTGAACACCCATGCATGTACACATGTATGTCTGCCTTATAGCCTAAAAAGTGACTGGGATACTCAAGGGAGTGCAAAGGAGTTGGAAGCTCTTTCGCATCTTCAGAATAAGGAGGTACAAAATTTCAGCTAGTCACCCTAGCATAAGAATTGTTTTAAAAACCAAGGGATATGGTCATTTAAAAGAAAACACAATGTCTGTGTGCAACCAGAACCCATAGTTGTGTGGTAGCCTCATGAAAAGCCCCACCATCTATTACATCCCTGAGGGTGTTGGTAGACGGGATTCCCAACAGTGGGAAACCTAAGACATGTCTGAGTTTGCACAGGCACAGAAATTTAACTGCCTGATAAAAATTAACTTATTTTTTTAAAGTGTTTTCAGAACAAATTGGATTGTACCAACCATTCTTGGAATTGTGAATTTGTATGCAGATGCAGTCATTCTGCCTATAATCCTCTTCTAACTCTGTTTCTTAAAGAGAATTTTCTTTCTATAATACAGGAGAGATTTCCTATACTACAGATTATGTTTTTCTTTCTCATTTTTTCAATTATGATAGAAAACATTGCAATGAGAAAAGAAAATTTCTGTTCCACAGGTGTTTACTTCTAGGTATTTCTTAGTCTGAGATGTGTCATTTATGAATCAGAGAAAATTACTTCTGTTTATCACCTCAAGTGTTCCATTCAGCTATCCATATTTTTCATTGGTTGTGATCACTCTAAAATAGAATACCTCTATTAATACACTCT
>NW_009212095.1:43778-68781 GCF_000690835.1 Fulmarus glacialis
GAAGTCAGATAGTGTCACCACATGGAAAGCTAAGAAAAGGAAAGAACGAAAGTAATGTTTCCCAAAACACTTGGAAAACTTTTTCATTTTCAGAATGAAAGTAGGTAACAGAGATTTACATTTCATTGCAGGGCAGTAGTGTTTAGGGTCTTAAGGCACCTTTAAAAATGTTACTTTTAGTGACCTGAGTAGAAGATATGCAGGAAGGATAGTGTCACCACATGGAAAGCTAAGAAAAGGAAAGAACGAAAGTAATGTTTCCCAAAACACTTGGAAAACTTTTTCATTTTCAGAATGAAAGTAGGTAACAGAGATTTACATTTCATTGCAGGGCAGTAGTGTTTAGGGTCTTAAGGCACCTTTAAAAATGTTACTTTTAGTGACCTGAGTAGAAGATATGCAGGAAGTGTATGTGGAGAACTGAAACCAACCCTCCCTCCTTTAGATGGTTTAAACTTAAATGAGAATTTTTTGCTGAATGTATGATGTTGAAGTCTGACATTTTCTCTTGGTTTCCTCATTATTTATATATCACATACATTTGCTGGGTCACATTGCCTTCCACTTCTACACAGAAGTGAAAGACTAATTTACACATTTTTCCTGCCATTTCTATATTTTTTTATTTTACAATAAAATTCAGATGGTCTTTTTTACTAATACTTTATGGTCCATATTTTGCCCTTCTAGAGTTATGCTTCTTTTAGTTTAAGTTGTTCATGATTACTTCCCCTTACCCCCACCTCATTTCTAAGTAGTCATTACTTTTTGCTGTCTGTCTTTCAGCTTCTTGAGTAAAATCCAATCCCTGTTGAACAGGTCAACAGTTTTCCTAAGAGACAGAAACTGCTGATTATCTTTCCCACATTAATCTCAATCATACACTGATTACACTCTTATCTCTCTGATTGCTCTGGTCCATCCTACATTTCTCCCTGAAAACTCAAACAACCCTCGGGACTCATCTGCTAGTTAAAAGCATTAGTGGCAACAGAAGATCTCTAGATCTTAAGTTCATTCTTTCTAGAAATAGTGTCAGAACCTTTATATGAATAACGTGGGCAAACTTGCTATTACTCAGGGTTAATTGCTGCTGGAAAAGTAATGTCTGATTTCCTTTTAAAGCTATTGATAGCAATCTTCACCCATTCGCTAATAAAATCTCTACCTTATGTCTCAGAGGAGTGCAGTGACCAATCAACACTTGTATTATTCAGGCTGGTTAATTAAAAGACTGACTTCTCAATAAAAAATTTCAAACCCTTTTTGCTTACTTTTTTTGTCTTTGTTGCTTAATTATGCAAATGCAAATCCACCTTCAATAGCCACATTTGTCTGTCATCCAAAGCTCACAATGTCCTTCGTGACCTCAACTTCTACAATAAATGCCCTGCAGGCAGTTTGATAAGTGGGACTTTACACAGTAAATTCACACTGTTAATTAGCATCCTCACTGAAATGTCATTGTTTTTCCTTGCAAAATCAACCTTTAGTACTCTGGACAATACAAAACTACATAAGGCATTCCAGTCCCACTATTGAGAGCATTTTTAAATCAAGTCATCTACTGACACGGTTTATATATCCTCCTCTATGAGGGATGCATTCATTTTCCTTCCCTCCAAGAGAAAATGTGAATGACATAATTCAGAGCCTGTTCCAAATTGCCTGTTGCACATCTGATATAAGGTTAAGTAGCATGCAAAGGAGCATCGAGTCTATGAAATATTTTGGACTTTAACTAAATTAAAAATAGGAACAGTTATGTGGTACAGGTTCCTGTTGTTAGGAATATCTGTTCTTTCTGTCTAAGCCATACACTCGCCACTATTGCTGCAAGGGCAGGACAAGGTGTAACCTTAGAGGCTGAACATCTGCGATTTCCACACACTGTTCCAGGGTGCAGAATCCAGGCAGATTCCAAATAGTGTGTATTGGACTAGAGAAAGAGAAGTATGAATGGCTTTTGTTGCTGCAGCCCTCCTCATTTTTTCTGCAACATATGTTGCCAGGTATACAACCAACTGCACCATCAGCTTCTTCAGTGTGAGCCCATCAGCTGTGTGCAGCATATGACATTCTGCAGGGATTTCTAATATGCAGAGTGCAATATAAAGTGTTTTCTTTCCCCTCTTCTCCTTTTTTTTTTTTTATTTTCCTGTCAGGACACTTTACCATACAAATTACAGAAAAGATCCTACAGGCACTTTTTGGGCTGAGAAATATTCTATTTCCCATCTTAAGACTATTACATCTTCTTGATGTTTCAGTACTTTTGTTCACACTATCCATCATGAAAAAGGAGAAAGATGAGCACTTCTTAACATTAGAAGTTAAGAAGAACTAGACAAAAGTGAGTTAAAAGAAGTGAAGTTGGAAGCGATGCAGTCTTAGGCTTGTTCCTGCAGAATCTGAAAATTTGTGCAGGTATCATTTGATTTCCAGCAAGGACTCTTCTAAGCATTGCTTTTGGGTACAAGACAACAACCTTCCCTTTATGTTCCTGTTTCATGTTACTAATTAGCAGAATAACTGTCATCAAAAGGCCAGTAGACATTGATCTGTTGATCTCCCAAAGTGATTAGCAACATGAAATTTGCTAATAGGATTTGCCTGGAACATCACTGAAAAGCAGAAAGGCCAGCTCCCCCTGTGTAACAATTTCATGTGGAAGGTCTGTCACATCCAAAGTATGACTGCTTAGTTCTCAAGGTGAATAATACTGATATTGCTACTTTACACAAATGTTGCTTACAGCTATTCTTGCAGTGAACGAAGATTGTCCTTCCTTACCCTAGCACAAGCTGGCAACGTTAAATTCTTCCATATGAAAAATTTAATGACAATACTTAGATGAACTGCTCTCAATGGGGTTATGAAGATTTGCTAATTTTGTTATGAAAATGTTTGAAGGGACACTGTGATGAGGTAAGCTGGATTTCAATAAAATAAAGAGAATCTGTTAAAACATCTGCTCCATTATTAGTATTTCTATTTCTCATTCAAGTGGAAATGTGAAAACGAGACCATGCGTATTTGTTTCCATGTGTGTGTAAGAGAGAGAGAAAGAAAAAGGAGGAGGATTTGACTGAGGGAGGATTTACTGCAAAGAAAGTGACAAAGTTTGTCTTTTTGCACAGATTCATTTCATAGGGCACTTTCCATGGTGAATGAAGCTAAAGCAAATGTAACTGTCTTGTACAGCTTTTCCACTCATTTCTTGTAACAGCATGTAGGTTGTGATTGACTCTGTTGGTAAGGTTGTAGGATGGAATGTGATAAAGAAGTAATATTTTCCCAACATTTCATATGCTGTCGAGAAATTCCTTCTTAAAACCTATGATACTTAGACAACTGTAATTTTTAACTGAAAGTGTTGAAATGGTTCTCCACCAAACAGAACATTGAAACGGTGCAATTTACATAATAATAGTCTGATTTGCATATTTATTAGTTTCATTTAATTTGCTGCAAACAAAATGTTCTAATCCAGTTTCAGGATAATCTCTAACCTTCTATTGTTCTTCAGTTAGTGCACACACATACGCACACACAGACACACATACTGGCCTTTGTCTATATTTCATAGAATGTGTTTTCTTTTTTCTCAAAACACATTTCTCAATTCCAAGAAAGAGATTTATTGTGGGAAATCCAAAGAAAGAAAAATAAAATAGCTATCTTTTCCAGTTTTTTGTTTGTTTGCTCCACTTTTTGTTGTTGTTGTTTTGTGAGGTCATTTCTGGGGTATTTATATTGCTCTTTATGGTGTCTGAGCTAACAATTACAATTACAAATGCAAAAGTTAGCAATTGCAGTTTTTGAAGACACTGTTTTAGTGATTATTATCCATCTCTACATTTAATGGTTTGTTAATATTTGAGCTATTAAAAAAATACCTTTCATAAATAATGTAGTTGAAAAATTTTGAGGTTTTTTTCTATACATTATTATTTTTAGTATTAAAAATTATACTGAAAAATTTAACATTTTTGGGAAAATGCCCTCTCAACATAGGAATTCCTTGTAAAATGTTGAAATGTCACTGTGTGTAATACTAATCTAAGCTTTAGGATGGAATCAGGAAGTAAGGACCATTCTCTTATTAACATTTCTATGTGTTATATCTCTATTACAGTTGCCATCAGGTAGGGGAAGAGATATTCAGTAATAGCAGGCAAAAAGTACAGATGGAAAGTCTCATACTAACACAAAGAGTGTGCAAGAGATCTGAATGACCATTCCCATGAAGCACCAGAACAGTAACTCCAAACGGAAAATATTTCAATTTTGCAATATCTCTTTTTAAAAATAGAGTGTGTTTTACTGGGGGGTTTGTAGGAAGTGGGAACTATTTTTTTCCAAACTAGAAAGTAGTCACAGAAGTTCTTTTTAGTCATAAATGCATGGATTTTGAAAGTAAACTCCCCGTTTGCCTTTACAGAAGGCTAGGCTTATTATCTTGGGCACAGCACTTAGCTAGTGCAGCAGCCCTCCTTTCTGTTCTGTGTTCATCTTGGACACCCTTGCACTACTGTCCTGTGTTGTGACATGAGGTATCCTAGCCTTCATTGCACAGTGTGAAAAGGTAGGAGGAATTCAACTTGGAATGGGGTCAGCATATCAAGGGAGGAGCTCCATAACCACCACCACCACCACTGACAGTAACCTGCCTCTGTGGTCAGGCACATCTCTCCCCTCCCCCAGGACAGCACTTTGAATTGCTTGCTGCATACAAGAGAGTTGAGCAACACTTACACTTTTTCAGGAGAAAGGTGTCTCTATCCTTTAGCATCTAAAAGTACTTTTGTATGGTCTTTAGTAGGCAGATGTGAGCAGATCTAATTACTTCATGCAGAGTGTCATGATAACTGTAGCTACAAAGCCCGTAGGGAGAAGCTGGTTTGCATTAGCGATCTTGGAGCATGGGTGGACCAGAATCAGCATTCAAAAAGCTTTATTGCTAATTGGACTCAGCCCCCGCTCCATCTGTATTACTTTTCCATTTGCACAAAAGTTCTGGTCTCAACGAAAAACTGAGAGTATAAAGGCATCTTTATAGAGTAACTAAGTTAATAAAATATAAAGAACATAACTATATGGTAAAGTCCAATTGTCCCACTTAACACTGAAGGATTTCTAAGACACTTTGAGCAGAAAGATATCTCCTACAGAAATAATCCTGCTAAGGAAGAACTGGCCCATTAGGGGAAGGGCAGAACCTTGGAAACAAAAAGACAGACAGACGTTTCATTGTTTGAATGACCTTATTACCTTGGGAGAGTTAGGTACCAATCAAGAGGAGCTGAAATATGAAAAAAAAAAATTAAGAAGGGAATGTTATTTAAAGCCCTCAAGGAACAAGGTACAAAGTAATATATTTCATCAGAAATATGTAAATGTATTCTGAATAGTCTTCTAGAAAAAAAAACCCACACTTTTTTGAAAAGAAAATTCTTCTCCTATAAATTCATCATAAGAGTTCAGTAACTAAATTAATGTCATGACAAGGGCTTCAGGTGTCAGGATTTCCTGCAAAGGAAATTATTTTATCCTCAACCCAGAAATTAGAGGTTATGATGGGAGACCGTGCAAGCTTGATGATTAAAAGAGGATTCAGATAAAACTGTTTCTGAACTCTAATGCAAATTTTCTAATGAAATGACAAAACTATCTTTCCTTTAGAAAGCGTTTCTGACGAAGTTCCATATTTGAGGTTAATGACATGTCTACCTGGTTGGAGTCTTTGAAAAAATGAAAAGTTGGCTGAGGACATGATGTATGAAAAAAGGAAACAAAAAGTAAAACAATAATAAATACCTGTTACCATGTTGGCAGAACTGCTAAATAATAACATTTAAATGAAAGAAACCCTCTGTACGTAGTTATATCCTATCCATGCCAAGCTCCACTGTAGTCAGTGGAAGCATTACCTTCGATTTCAGACGACATTGGAAAAATCGAGAGAAATTTTGCTTTCAGTGTAATTGTAAGATGGTGGTAGATATGTGGTGTAGAGTATTCAAATATAGCAGAGAACCACTCTAGGAACTTCAGTCTGCCATTTAGATGGCAAGTAGCATGTGTTTCTACTTACATTTTTTGAATACCTTCATGTTGAGACTATAGAGAAAAACAGTTTCTAAACTTTAGGGAAATTAATCATATATTCATTACAATCTCTTTCCTGCAAGGAAGTGCCCTAATTCCTGTAAAGAAGCAATGTGATAAAACATGCTTTTAATGGTTCTTATAAGAATTGGTTCCTACCAGCTAATAAAACTGTTATTGGTACCAGTGACTATAACTACTGCTGCCTGCTTTCATGAAGATACTTATGAAAGGGAGGGCAGCCTTACGGGACATCACCATAATCTTTTTTCCACCCAGTGCTTACTGGTTAGAACAAAATAAGCAATTAACATTTTTAGGAAACTCTTATCTGTTGATTGGTAGAGGAGTTTCACAGAAACAAGTGCCTTTAACATTACTTGCAACAAAAGGTGACTTTTTGTAAATATGCTAAGGAATAGTTAGTGTAGAAAAGATTTTCCCAGGCAGCTTGAGACTGTTTCTCCAAAGACTGTGAGGAACATAGGTTTGAACTTAGTGACTCATAGTGCAGAAACATGGGGAAAACTGGAAAGAAGGGGAAAAAGTTTTTATGAATGGCCTCTGAAAGATTAGTCCCCATGTTATAAATGTTATTCTGCTGTTCTGTCTTACACACTGTTAAAGAAGGTATTAATCCTAAAACACCGTTTTGGTATAAGTGTGTCAGGCAGTATTGTTCTTTCCTCTATTCTTATCTAATAAGTCTGGGTCTGCTAAATGTCATATCCTATTGACTCCAATAGGTATTTATATATGAATATCCAAATCACTGGAATAATTTCCTTTTTCCTTGCCTGTCAAAGACATTTGGATAGTGGAAATACATAATCTGAAACCATTTTCATGGCATTTTTATGTCATACTCTCTAAAATCCTGCAAAAGAGCCATCTCCACCTGTGGCTCAGTTTCCCCATTCTCAATGTTTGTTATACTATATGAGCTGTCCCAATTATGCTATTGCCTCTGCCTACAAACATTGGCTCACGTATCCCCAAACCATCACAATTTCCACACTATTCCTACCATTCTTCAATTATATATATTTAGTGGCTTTAAACAAAATATCTTTTTTTTCTTTCTCCACTTCCCCTCCAAAAAGAGAAGAAAAAAATGTAATGAAACCTTATGATACAATTGCTACCTTGGATAGAATAAGGTCTGTCTGATATGTTAATATGCCCTGCATTTCCAAGGTTATTTTCAAATCTAGTCCATTCTTGTTTATTTTAAGAATATTCTACATGTCAGTCTTCCCTTACATATCCAGATTCTGCCAATTTGTCAGACTTGCTTTATCTGCAGGTTGTCTGTTATGTCCGCCTAAAAAATAACATGTATACAATACTGTTTGATATATAGTAATGCAGTAATGCATTTTAAAAATATACTGGCTGTACAATAAAATAATTTTATGTGGCCAAAATAGCTTTCAACTGGTATTGAAAACAGAAAATGCCAATGTTTTTATTATATTTCTGTTGAAGATGTGATGTGTGCATATAAACCACATTCTGTTTCTTAAATCTCTTGACCAAAAGTCAGTTCTTCTTATCTTTTATGAGTGAATATATATGGGAATTGTAATCAGGCAGAGCGAAATTGCAGCACTGTGAAGTTGTAGCCTGATCATCCCTCCAGTTCCTGCCTAATCCCACAACAAGAGGGGCCATACAGGTTCCTGGGGACTTGATGACAGGCACGTCTTTTTGCAGGAAGCTTCAAGTCATTATAAGAATAACAGGCTTCTGTTGGCTAGCTTGCAGACATAACGCAACTGAGGGTTGCAACTACATTGAAGATTTCACTATAGAGCACTGCAAGAATTAATCTAAATGAGAAAAACAGTCTCCATTTTTGTAAATTTAGGAAAAAACAGGCAAAATATAAGCACAAATGTTGCACTTCTCTTTGCATTCCTAGTGCAGTGAACAATAAAATTGTGTATTTAGAAAATGCAGTGTTACTGCAAATACATGGTGTTTAGCTAATTGTAGATGTCTTGTGAGGTAGTGTAATTTCCTAAATCAATATCCAATTATATATTTTTACTCATACTAATGACAAGTTCAAGAGAGCCAGAAGATTTTTTCAGTCAAAAGTGAAGTGGAAGAGTGAGTATAAAATATAGCTGTTTGCCAGTGGTAGCTTACTTTCAATCCCAGCTGGAGGTAACAGTGAAATAATGCAATCCCAAATGCCCTTTTGCTGGGCTTTCTATTTCTTTTTGCTGCCTATCCTTAGCTGGATGTCTGGTGATGCAAATTCAGCTATTACTTCCTATACTTACACCATTAAAAAGAGGATGTTCAGTGATTAGAAATGTTTGAAGCAGACAGTAGATGAGGGGTGAAAAGTAATTGGACTAGGGTATTGGTTAATGCAGACTTTTATATTACTATGGAAAATAGCATTTATTTTTGATCATCCACAGACAAAAGCTTTCAGCTTATTTTCTCTATCCCTATTTTTCTTACTGCTTGTGTATCTTAGATGTTTTATTGTTTGTTGAAAAACACATTTTTTTTTTTCATTTCCTTGATGTAAGTATTCATAAGGCAAAGAACATGTTAATATAATTGTTATCTTGTTTTAGATAAAGATGGATTTGCAACTATTAATTCTCTGTAAGGAATATAATAGCCATTGTAGCTTGTTGTTCATGACGTTTCTGAGAAAAAATTATTAAAGGTATTGAGATTTTATGAGAAAATATGCTGCAATATGGTGGTTATGCTTTAGGGTTTTATTTATAAGGGTTTCCATTGATATACTTTGTTTTGCATACATTCATTATAAAATCCTATGGAATCTGTAATGCATGGGTAAAGCTGCAGCTACTTTTGGGAAGAAAAACCTAGACAATGACTTAGCAATCAAACCTATATTTAGTCATATATGTTTTAAAACTTTCATTATTCCAACCCCTAATGCCATAAACCCAACGTCATTTAAAGTGTGATGATGATTTCCAAACAGTTTGAGAACTTCAAGCTTTGGCAAAGGTAATACCAACTTACTTTGGCTTAGTTTCCCTTGACATTCATAAGCATAATTTTTATACACAGTTTTATCACTTAACCATTTTCAATTATTAAGTATTCAAAAAACAAATAGGATTAAAGTGAAACCTTACATTCAGTAAACAATATGTCAGATTATTTTTCACTGCATACTAGTGAAGATTCATGTGCTTATAGTTAGGGCAGATGGGGATCTGGTATGGGTGAAACAGAAGCTTTTTTTGGGAAAACAAGAACAATAGTATATAAATATTATAAAAACTGGCAACACAATAAACTGATGTTAATTTCCATGAATGTATCACATAGTCCCTTTAGAAGACCAAATGACTAGTCATTATTTTGATAGAGAGAGACACTGATTACTTAGTTTCTTTCTGTTTCCTGTGCAATCACATAAGCATTGTGACAATAACAATGAAATCTGCAGACAATGGCTGCAGAATTTGCTAGATAACGAGCTTATCAGTAGACATTCTGCAGGTGACATCAAGGTCCGCTTTAGCAGAGTTGCATGCAGTGATTCTGATCTTAACCAAAACCAACACTTTTAAAGAACAGTATTTGCTAACTAGTCAGCTAGAGGGCCAGGACATGTATGTGAATGTTAGTGTCTTGTCATCTACAATGTCAAATCTGTAGTCAGGACTTTTGAAATGATGCCAGGCAGTGCATAGGTGTTAGCATGGGCCAAGGGCCACTTCCAGAGAACAAACCAGGTGAGGCTACACTGGTTTAGGGCTAAGGAAGTTTAACTTTATGGGGACAAGATATGCTGTGCCAGCTGTCTGCTGTGATGGAGAATGGTCCCTCGACTTTTTTATATAGTAACATAGATGTAACTTTAAAGTCCTGCTTCTAATAATTATTGTGAAATCATGTCATCTGGCAGAATTTGAGAGAAAAAAATCTGTCATTTGGCAGAGGTAATAAAGCTAAATTCTAAATAGAGGAACCACCAAAGGGCTTACCCTGATTTTGGATTTTCACTAGCTGCAGTGGACTAACCTGTACGAGCAAATTTCAAAAGTGTGATGAGCAAGAAACACACACCAAAAAAAATGTTGTACTGGCTAGCTCTGGTAGTTAAGTTTTCAACAGTAACCCGATCTTCAAAAGAATGCCCTCAGAAGAGGTACCTAAGGAAACTGTATCACAAAAGTACTAATTTTTCAAGCCCTTTGAATTTGTGAAGTAAGAACACACTGGCTGCTTCGTGCTTATCTACATTGGCTTTTGCCAGAAGACATGAGCTTATCCTGTCCCTCCCTGAAGTTTTCACTGAGAAACCTGAATGCAAACTACCTTAAAGCCCCAAATTTTTGTATCCGCATCAAGCTAATACACATTGTTTTTCAGAATGGCCTTAATAGCACAGAATCAGTATAATAGTAGCCATAGCTATGCAGCTTCCAGCTTAAAGCTGGCTTTGATTCAACTGTGCTGGTGTGCAGGCAGTTCTTTCTTGCATCTGTTTGCAAAATATAGCCTGCTGACGTATCTGTGTAATAGCATTTACAATAGCAGTTGAAAGCAAAGCTTTGAATAGTTAAGGACATCATCCATCTTATGCTGTCTAGAAATAAAAATATTATTCTTACCAAGGAAAAAGAAGTACAAACTTCATGCCAAGAATATAAACGAAATGGATTTTTAATGAGTGAAGAAGGTCTTTTAATGCAAATTGTACTCCACAGCTATTTGTTCCAAGATCTTTTAAGAGATGAGTTTATGAATCTGTTGATTTTTTTTCCTGAATAAAACTTTGGGGATGTAATCAATACTCCATCACTTTGAAGCATCATTCTTTCTGGAAGGTTTTGCTTTTGGTTTAAGTCTGTGACAATGAATCCTCCTACTAAATGCAAAAATGTCATTTCTAGGTTAAGTAGCAAATCTCAGGAATCTTAGTGAGGCCCAGCTCAAAACATGATGACTGTAAGACTGTGCCTGTATGTGAAAAACCTTTAAAAGTGCTTTTATTTTTTTGTCTGTGCATTTAGAAAATGGTCCATTTTCCTTGCCTTGCCTTGCTTTGCCTTGGCTTTCAGGCAGAGTTGGAAAATAAATCATTATAGTAAAAACTTTTTTTGTTGTTGTTTTTGTTTTTAAATTGCAAGAAATAAATATTTTCTGTTAGTATAGATTTAAAAAAAAAAAAAAAGAAAGAATAAAGCAGGGGAAAAAATCAAAATAGTTAATTACAAAGCTTCCTGACTTAAAGAAACCCTGCTTTCTGATATTTTTATTCTAACAACCCTGATTAAAATACAAGAATAGTTTACGTAAAATTTGGCAACTCCCCAAAGTACTGGTACTTAAACTGCATAGATTCTAGCATGATCACTAATGGAGACACCATAAAGTTTCTTTTATGATTTATCTTAAAGGAGTATCTCAGTCTTAAGATTACCTAAACGGTTCAATAATTCTAGGCATGAGGCTGTCTTCTCCTCTGGTTTCACACTTCCACATCACTAATGTGTGATACGTACCAATTTGGTGAAGAAAACTAGTAGAAAATGTATTGTGAGTGTTTTTACCACTGTGGAAGATTTTAGGGGTTTTCAAAAAACCTATTAAATTTCCAGCTTTTACAGCAAGCAAACAAACAAGCAAGAATAACAACTGTGAACTTTTGGTTCAATAATGTTGCATACTGACTATTGGGAGTTTCAGCTTATTGAATAACTTTATGGAATAGACATGTCTCTCATCTTCAGCAGAGCTGTAGAAATATGTTGTCTCTCATTACAATTCCATTGCAACTTTCCCTCAGTTGAACATCAGAGCTTTTCAGGCTTTTGGACTGGATTGTTTGTGTTGTTAGACAGAGCTCAAAAACATTGGCTGGTGGTGTTTGACAGACTATCACTTACAATGCAACGAAAGAAGGCGTCTTTCTGTCAGCATAATCTGCCCACAGTTCTTCACTTTCATTACATTCTGCTGCATGCTGATTGTCACCATGGTATTGCCTTAACCAAGGAATGAACTGTAGGGATGAACAGGAAAAAAAAGCTCGCTATCTCTTTACTCACATACCTTTGTTTTATTACCAGTATGTTGTAAATCACAAAGCGCCTAATGACATTAAGTCAGGGACAGCAATCAGTGATGAGAAAGCCAGAGCTCTTAGAATACCTCTGCTGCTTTGCCTGCTCAGCTTGTTCTGCCCCTGTTCACAACATGCAGCAAATCTGAACTTAGAGTGTAGCACAAAGTAATTTTTTTTTCCCCCACTCAATTATAAATGCTCAGTTACTGAATATTTAATGCTATGATTAACACTGTGATGATTCATGTCACATTTTTTATTTGTCCCTTTCATCCTGAAGGATCCCAAAATGCTTTCCATACCTCTGATTACACAAAGACTACAGAAAGGTTTCTTAATTCAACAAGGGGGAGAAAAATGACTACTTTAACAGCATAGCACATCTCATTGTTATTAATGATAATAATCATTCCTGGCACTAGCTGTAAGTTCCACCCTTTTTATGAGGCTCTCAGAAAGCAATTTATAATCAGGTATTGGAAGTCTTCACACACTGCAGTTTCACAATACAGATAAGCTTATAACTTATATCTACAGTAAAGAAAAGTGGAGGCACACACATTAACTGAGTTACCCAAGTCAACAATGCAGTTATAACTGGAGATCTGAGAAGCTTTGAAAGAGTTCACATATTCTCACCTCAATGTCCTATTTTAGCTGTTATGACATATTTCTGAACTAAATGTCAAGATAAGATGTGAAAGAATCTAAGGAAGAAAATCCAATTCCACCCTATTTGGATAATTAGTTTTTTCTAAAATGAAAAAGCTCTGCCTTGGTTCTGAGACATGAATACTAAAAAAAAAAAAATGGAACTGAGGCACGGTATGAAATTTCCAGAAATTCTGGAAAGATAACAGTTAATTTTCCAGCTTACAGAGTAGAGAATTGCTATGTTTGCAGTAAAACAGTTTAGTCATTAGGACAAATCTGATGCATGTGGCACACACCAGGGTCCTCACAGGACGAAAACATCAACCCAGGAATAATGAGAAGTTTAGTTGCCTGAGATATGGACTTGGGAGCAGTTAGCCGACACTCTGTGTGTGGAGGTGGAAATATCCATATGCTATATAACAGCCAATATCACACCATTTGCAGATGGCATAAAAAGTCTTAGTTTTAGCTTCTGTGTAGCGTGCAAAGATTCATATCTGCCCCCTCTACCCCCCACCCCATCAGCTCCTTAACCCTGAGACTACAGACTACAGACTGCTTTTGATGTCCTAGGATGAGAATCACAGTGGAGAGACACATTTCATTCCCTGCCCTCTCCCTGTCAGACCACCATAAAGGCAAAAGAATACACAAGTCTTGGGACTGGTGAGGCAGGGACCTTGGGAACCTGGTGTTACAGCCTGAGTGAATGAGGGAAAAGAAATGCTGGGATCTGTCTCCTGGTGCTTCTCTTTGTGTGTGCTTTCCTGTCCAGCAACTTTCTTTCCTCCAGATAATTGCTCTGTCTCTTTCCAGTTCTCCTTGCAAACTTGTAATTCTTGTATTCTTGGCTTCATAGTGGCTGAGTTTTTACCAGCCAAATAGGGAGAAGAGACTGCTTCCTTCAGGCAGAATGTGTAACATCATGGATGTCAGCTCTTATACTTGCTTCAGTTTGCATGTTGGCCAACTACTACTTACTGTTTCGTCTCCTGCTCTAGGGTCCTCGGGTTGGCTGTCACCATGTTGGGATATCAAAGTCTGTCTCTGCCAGAAGAAATCTTGTAACTTAGGGGAACATGTTTCCATATATTATAAATCATCCAGACCCATTTGTCTCTCCTTCTAGGTGAATATTTAAACTGTACCTCTTCCTCCTTCTCTTCTCCTTCCCACCTTTTTTGATTACCTTTGCTGAGCATGTCGTTTCAAATGCAACAAGCATTCTCTGCGAGAGCTGGATTTAGCAAACAGAAATAGATGCATGCAGCAACCAGCTATCTTCCCTTCTGCCATACATCATAATCATTCCAGAGAAGATATTAATCTCACAAGACTTTAGTTATAAAATTGCTTCAGTTGCTTCACTCCACTGCAGTCTTTGTATAGCCCCATTCATTTATCCATCACTTCTGAAGACAAAGACTCCTGAAAGATCACTCATGTAATTAACATAGCTATATAATCGAAGAATCAGTCTGTCCTTCTCTCCTCTAAGAGTTTTGTAATTTTAAAACAAACACTGTGAATATTTTAATGTAACCTGTTTTTAATATTTATCCTAATTTTAGAGGCTACCAATCTTTCCATGCAGATTGTGTCATATTTTATTATATGTACTAGGCACAAAAAGCCTATCACTCTGACAGCAGTAAAAATATTCTTAATTTCTTTACTATCCTTCACATTCTGCAGACTGGGATCAGACACAGAATGTGAGCCTTTCTGAAAAAGGCATAAAGTAAACAGCTTGTTAAATAGATCATTTGTATTTAATATTCTTTAATGCTTTATTGTTCATGGTTTTGTAACTTAATTATATATATTTATAGAAATTTCCCATTGCAAGGCAATTTGGCCATGGCATAGTTCCTACAAAAGAAGCAGGTTTAAATATTTACATACTTAACATACAAAAGTTATATAAAAAAACCCAGGAGACAGTTTTTATATAACTGGCCGTAACTGAACAGCAAAGTCCTTACCTTCTATTCCCTTCTTGTTAAGAAAAAATAAAGTCATCATAAACTACACATTAAGCATTGAGACTGATCTGTATGGCCAAAGAATCAGATATGTGAATGAAGGTTGAATGTAATAATTGTCAGTGCATCCATCTGGTTGTGCTGGGGTTCTGAGAGATTGTCAGTGAGATCGTATTTTGTGCAGCTTACCATGAAGAGACACCTTAGCCACCTATCTTTGTGAGACACTATTGATTACCAAAGAACCCTACAACATAAAAATCCTTCACTATTAGTACCTGATCTCAGAACACACAAGAGAAACGGAAGTTTGAAAAATAAATTTGGGGCTGAGTAGAAAAGCCTTATAGTCCTTTACCTGTTAAATTGGTTTCTATCAAGCACAAACAGGCAACTATATTTTATACAACATCAAAAGGATTGAAGCATCATGTGTGAATAAGGTAACCCTTCCTTTTTGTTGTTTAAATGGAATAATAATTCATTCATTGTATTTCACAAATATGTTAACAAATTTTTAACAACTGCCCAAATCCTTTTTGTAATGATAATTTTAAATCAGCTGGGTATAAAAACCTATTACAACTAGATGTCATTCTTTTAGTGAAAGGTCTCAGGTCATCCCCAGGGTACTGCCTGCCCTTATAAATACATTAGCAGCTGTAAGTTATACTGCTACCCTGATACCCTGCCATGAATTTGCTTATGAATATTCAGTAGGTATAGCACAGCCCTATGGTAAAAGGAGAAAAGTAAGAGATAATATGAAGATAAACCAGAGGTGTATTGGACTTAAAACACCTATATACATTTTTCTTCTCAGTTATGAAGAAATTCCTTTAACTGTGTAGAGGAACATTCTTCAAATCTGTTAGGCAGAATAATGCAAATTAGAGTGCAGCCAGTTGTGATCACTACTGCACTGCAAATATACTTGATTTTCAAGAATGTCAAACTATGTGGGCTTGATCATCACTTAAATCCTGCCTTCTTTACAGTGGCTCTGTAAGACAAAAATTGGAATGCAGACTTGGCTGATGTTTTGCCCATCCTGCCTCTGGCACCTGAGCTGAAATGCTGCCTGACTGCTCAGGGACTGACTACTGACTAGGAGAAGTAAGTGTCCAGTCAAAAATATTTCCTTTAAAACCACAGAAAAATAGTCAGGTCTGATGTGTAGGAAGAGCACCAAAAGGCATGTGGCTAGGTGCTGCTTAGCACTTTCCTTAAAGCTTTTCTTATTGAGACTAGAATAGTTGAATCTCTAACTACACTTTCTTCTATATCTGAGGGCTAGTAGGAAAAAAAAAAAAAACACCCGCATCTGTTAGTAGTAATGTTTTTTTGTTACTTATTTAACAACTATTTTTTTCCTTTGTGAAAAGAAATACTTTTAAAAATTGGGGGGTGTTATTGAACACTCACCTTTTTGAAAAGTCAATATTAGGATACACTGACATTCTATGCAAGCTATAGTGTTACAAATTAGTATTTTGTGAGTGTGATATTGGTTTGTCTAAGTACATCCACAAGAACAGTCCACTGTAGAAGAGGGAGAGTGAAGTCTTTATTTGTGCAGAGTCATTTGTAGATTGGTAAAGAAGAAACAGGTTCATATAGTAGGAGAAGGAAAAAAATCATAAGAAATGGGGA
The DNA here is from genome assembly GCF_000690835.1 of Fulmarus glacialis. Lineage (NCBI taxonomy): Eukaryota > Metazoa > Chordata > Aves > Procellariiformes > Procellariidae > Fulmarus > Fulmarus glacialis. Next base: position 60,267 of record NW_009212095.1, read on the forward strand.
AGATGGTTGAGGAGATTATAAATGAGCAGTATTTGTGCATATTGCAGGCCCACATGCTTGCCTATGTACTTGCTGCGGTGTGCTATCATAAAGCATGCACATATACTGCCTCATGGATTGTCCTTTCTTATGAGAAGTGGGCTTACTGCCTGTGTTGATTTTAATTACATAGGGAAAACATGATTCAATGTCTAGATCCAGTCTAGAATAAAGTGTTCTATGATCGTGTTCATAGTCTGAAAATCACAATAAAGTACACAGTTCTATATGAGATATTGTAGTGAGCCTTGGGAGTTCATTGTCTTGAGGTTAAGCCTTTAAACTGTTTTTATCTGGAGACTCTCCAAGAGCTTAGAGCCAAACTGAGGAGCCAGTGATGGTCTATACTGTCTGGCCAGGTATATAAAACCCCCATGTGTGGCATGGATTACAATGCAGATAGGTGTATACTTGTCACTGATATTCCTATCTGGTAGTGGTCCGGCCCAAGACTGAAAAATTATTCTTGTTGCAGCCAGTCTCAGCCTCCATGAAGTGACCTGCTAATCCTCGGAGCCTGCATTGTACCACTGTAGCAGTTCTTCTTGTGCAGATAATCACAGACTCCTAGGAAAAATGTTTTACAGAGATATGGACAGCCTTTCAGCTCCACACAGAGTTCTGTTCAGATGACCTATATGTAGACCCTTTTGGCCAATGCCTCTGATGTCTTCTATTTGCAGATAGAGTATACAATTAGTGATTAATCAATCACTTTTCAGTTTAGTGTTTTGATCAGACAACACTGTAGTTTTTAGTCTGTAAATGACAGTTCACTTGCAGGAAGGATGATGTGGCTCCAGAAGCAATGCCTGTCTCATAAATAGTGGAATGAGAAAGTTGTGTGCTGTTGTTGAAGACTAGAGACAGTTTCTGGTACAGAGAGCCGATGTTGTCTTCCTTAAATGAAATTTCTATATGTTTGTGTAATTCTATTAGAGAAAACTGAAGAGGGTGAGCGTTCTTCTTTGAAAGATGGTTGTGCACACACCTCATGTGAGCCAGGGCAAAGGCCTACAACATGGCTGTACCTGGCTCACACTGTTTGCCTTAAGGAAATCCAACCCTAACTCTAGCATGGCTACCAAGAACAATATGGACATAACATAGCAGTATAAACTGGTTTCAGCTTTAACCTTGCACAGTTTTGTGGCTTATTGTTAAATGGGTTTGTACGTATCTTTTGAGTGTGTGATTAATCTGCTGTAGGTGTGTGGTAACCTGTTGTAGGTGACTCTGCTTGAGTGTGGGGATTGGATTAGAAGCCCTCCAGAGGTCCCCTCCAACATCAGCCATTCTATGATTCTGTAATTAACATGTATTAACAACAAGTCATTGTTCTGCATAGAATGAACTATCTATGACCCTAGAACAAAAATGTAGCATACAGGAGTACAGAGAGGGGATGGTAGTAGAGGACTACTACCCAGTAAAGGCCCAGAGTCTTTAAACAAACTCACTAGTGGTCAGTTACTAGTGCTTAAAGGCATGCAACCTTGGGAGTCGGGTAAGATTAATTTATGCAAAACCAAAGAGAGCAAAGCAGGGAAGGTTGGATGTACTGCTGGGTCAGGATGACTGGAAAGGAAAGAAACGGTCTGGGCCAGCCCATGGGGTGATTCTTGTAATCTGGGGTATAAAACCTACAATTATTTTAATTCAGAGCAGTGTGGGTACTCACTGCTGAAACTGGTTGCTATGGTTGTGTATGCAAGCATTGCTGTTATTACCTATATATATGCTATGTCGCTTCTGCTACTTTGAGTAAGTTATTAGGTAAGGGTATGGTACTAAATGTATATGCATAAATGTGTGTATGTGTGTGTGTGTATGTATTATTCTTTTGAATTGTTTGGGAGTAAATAAAAAAAAAAATTAGAAATTTGTTAAAGGCATTGTAGGTATTGTGATTTCCTTTCTCTCCTCCCCCTCCATTTCTGCCCAACCAGTGGTTTTGGCAACAATAATCAGTGAACACATAAAACATTCAAGAAAAAAAAAAAGAAAAAAAAAAGTAAAGCTGCTAAGTGGAATTCCCCAAAGAGCTTTCTCTGAGAGAAGATTTGGCAGAAACAAAAGATGTTTTTACTTTTGTGCTTGTGGAAAAAACACACTATTTTCTTTTATACTGCTTTCCAAGTCCTTCAGTTTTGGTTGGGCCCATGGAAATAGCCCTAACTGACAGATGTTCCTATTGAAGTTGTAATAAATCCTTAAAAGACATGACTAAAACAGCAGCAGCACCACTCTGTGTCCTTTGATGTATTTGTTAGACATCCCCACAGAAATTTAAATCAAATACAGCCTCTACAAACAAACCAGTAAGTTGTGAAAGAAGCTTTCTTTCTTTTCTAGAACCAGAAGCAATTATCCACAGCTCAAAGCATTTGAGAAAGCATAATGAGGGTATGATATTAACCAGCCAGTTGGACTAATCTGAATGACCATCAGTACTCCAAGCAAAAGAGGCCTTATTATAGTTACAGTTATTACACTGCTGCAGTTACAAGGTTACTTAGAAAGCTGAACTCAATCTATCAGCATATTAGAGACTGAAATGTCAAATCATCAAACTGGAAGCCTTAATATACCATTTAGAAATAGTGAGATGAGGAAGAGGCCTATATGAAAACTTAGAGGGTATGGAATCTCCTTGACATAATTCTTCTCCATATTCTGAACCAGCCATTCATCTGAATAATGTGTGGGAAGTTCCCCTGCTTTTTCATCTTTCTGGAAGTTTTTTTCAGCTTGCAACTTCCAAGAGACACTTCTTGCATTGTAGGTTCTCATTTAAATGAACTCACTAAAAGGAATACATTTTATTATTATGGATAATTTTTTTTTTTTTTTAAATTTGGCTAATAAGAAAAGTGGAAGAGCTAACATAAGTGTTGATACTGCATTACAGGATCTGAAGCCATTAGTAATCAGGGAACACAACAGGTTAGTTCATGATTGGTGAAGATGACCAGATTTTTTGCTCTCAAAAGATGCCAAAGTGTGTGCTTTTCATGTAAGAAGCTTCAACTGTCCTTTATAGCAAGGCCATAAATGGACAAGCCTACTGCATACTACAGTATGCATCTGGAAGTTAGAAGTAAGGTGGACCAGGACCATAAAAGAAATAGATTTCTGCTTAGAACTGAGAGCTGGAATGAAGGAGAACCTGGAGTGGGACTTTGGGTCAAACGAGCTCAATAAATGAACTACCAAGGTCAGTAACAAAAAGTCTATACGAAAAGGCAAGGCACGCAGAGAAGGACAATTTGTCCTGATCCAAACATAAGAGACTACAAGAAGCACTAGACAGAAATCTAGTAGTGAGAGGAAAACGCTGGTGTGAAATGCTCTTTTCATTGTCTGGAGTGAACTGACATTTCTCATTGCCATACCTACTGAAGTTGAGGAAGCCACACTTCAAGTATAACTTCAATCAAAGTTCTTGAATAGAAAGAGCTATTTTCCTTCCAATTCAACAAAAACAGACTGAAAAAAAACCTGAAAGAAAAGTTCTGCATCAAGATACAACAGGACAAAAATGAGCATGAGACCTAGCAGAGAAAGGTATTTCTTTGTGTGGATTCTTCTTATACAAGCAGATGTCTGCTTTCACCAGAGAACTAAATCTATCAGCTAAATAAGACAAACTGAAACCTGATGCAGGCATGACCTGATTTTGACTTTGCAACTAGGCTTAGAGGTTGGTTGGCTTTGGGAGCTCCTGCTGGATGAGCTTCCTTGCCTTCCTTCCAGAAATCATTGATTTTAATCTCAACCAAGTTGTTAGAAACACTAACACAGACACCAGATGGTAATAGAGAACAAATGTATAGTCAATAAATCTAGTCTCTAGTGGATATCCATGTGTCACAGCCTAGGAGTATTTCTATATGATATTTTGCAGGCAGATGTGAACATACTCCAGCTATACTCCAAGCCAATTGGTTGCCAACCAACTCCAACACCAAAGTTATATTGCAACAGTTATGTGACATGCTATTCAAGGTGATAAGTCCAGATCAGATTACTAAAAGTACCATTTGGCTCATGAACAATGTACTGTACATCCGCTTATTTTTCCACTTTGACAAGAAGGGTACCTCAGTCTCTTTTATGAAGTTCATTAGTAGAAGACAATTAAACAAGAGGGTATTCTGACTGTGAGACTTACTTTGATTATCTCCTCAAATAATTCAGAATTTCTTTAAAAACTTGACTCCTCTGTTCAATGTTTACCTCTTTTAACTCTGTCTTAAAACCGTAAGTCCCTCTGACTTTCCTGTTTCATCATTCCTACTCTCTCTTCTGCTCCACTCCTGTTTCTCTCCTGTACTGTTGCCTCTGGGCTTAGCAGTTACTTCCCTCACTTTAGGATATAGCCTCTAGCTCAGATTGCTTTCACAGAATACACAAGATGAACATCCATCAGTCCAGCACCAAGAGGAAAAAAGATGGAGGAATCCGTGTAACTATGGAAGTCTTTGTACCTTTGGTACAAATATATGCAGTATATATTTTATATACTTACATTTAATTTTATATAGTTATAGAAAAAATTATGTATTTGTATATATTTAAATATTGATACATTTTTAGTATTTTTTTTTCCATGGCCATAGATATTCTCAGTATTGTTGATGGGCTACCTTCCACTTACAGATGGCTCAGGTGTATCAAATTCTGTCCAAGTAGGGCACTTTTTAAGAACTACAACAGTGATACGAACATGAAAACAATTCTCTGGCTTCATTAATGTTTTATTTGAGCACAATAATTCCAATTTGCATATTTAAACAGATCTACAACATTCTAAAATATTATTCCTACCTCTAATAATTGTTTAAAAGCATGTTTTTAGTTACCCTGTGTCAGGAGAAAAGAGAATTCTTTGTCCTCACTGTAGAAAAGGTACCCCTTTAATTCTTGATTCATTTGTGAAGAATTCAGATAATTTTATAGCCTTATAGTTCACAGAAAGTTTTCTTTTTTAAAAGGTCCAGCTCAATGTTCATTTTCAGTTAGCTGTTCTATAATGAAGAATGTTTACAGTTGGTGCATAGATAAATCTTAAACAGGAATTCTAATTCTTTGCTAGTTATTCATATGAGTTCCATTACAGCCACACTGCAGGCAGTGATGCACTTCAAGGATTGTGCTGATGCTGATGTTATAAAGCAGAAGAACAAAGTTTAAATGGTCTGTAAATGTCAGCAGAATCCTGATAGTAAATTATGACCTTGCTATTGACTCCTGAGTACCTTTAGCTACACTTTATGCATTTCACATAATGAAAGTGTAATGCTCTTCAGATGATATAAACAAAAGGGTAGCACAGCTGACCAAGTTCATGAACCAAAAGAGAACATCATATATATATAAGGAGTTCTGTGAAGTTATTTATAGAAGTTAAAGTCATCTTCAGGAAAGCAATAATATCCAGAGAGTAGTGTTGCAAGAAATACTAGTGTCTGTATTCTTAGGGGAATTAAATTTTTTTTGTTAGAGTTCAGTATACAGAGCTCTGAGATTCAGCACATTAAACTATCTTTATTCTTAAGCATAAAATTGGAATTCTTGGCTTGCTTGTAATTTATATATTGAAGCTTTGTAGCTCTGAGGGCATACACCAATGTCCACTGCAGTGTCTGCCAGTGGCACATTCCATGACTGAATTGCCAAGGCCAACTGAATTCAATAATACAGAGTTGATTATGGATAACAGAACCACAAGTTTGTGCCTGACATATAAGTGACCTTGTAATCCTCTCCTTAGAATTCTTGCCATCTTTTATTGTGTTTTAAAATTAGATTAGAAGGACTTTGGGGCAGAGACCATGCTGTCTCTTACATCCCAAGGAAGAGCTTATTTTTTACTGCACTGAAAATGTATCTATTGTGCAGATCATATTTTGAGTTCCTACTTTGAAATGTTAAAAGTTCATATCATCCTCATTCACATTCCTTTCATAATCCTAAGTGGGATTCAAGAATGAAAATTATATGTTGCTCATTTCATTTCATAGTAACTAAAATGCACTCCACTGGCTTCTTTTCTTAGAATTACTCAATAACGCATGCCTTAGCTTTTTCTTTCATACTATTTTACTTACTGTTGTAAATGTGGGTGTAGTCCCAGCAATATTAACAATTCTTTTTGGTGCCTAACCAATCCCAAATTTTATTTGTTCCTTTGTATGAAAAACACTGCTGTACAAGTGAGCCCAGTAAGGCAATTGCTGGATTGTATCAGGTTTAGGATAAACATCTTTCTATGCTGCTGCTCTTTTGCTTGGAACATAAAGGCAGTTATACCATTCCTCTTAAAAAGTTAGTCTTTCGGGAGAAGAAGTGAATCCTTTTTTTTTGAAGGCAGGAGGAAAAATATGGGTAGAGGACAACTACAAAGTAAAGGAAAGCTGTTTGAATGTAACACCAGTTAAGCCTGTACACAGTCAGGATAGGAATGAAGCTTTGAAATTCCTGTCAAAAGCTTTGAAGCTTTTAGAGTGCCTCCTTGGCAAATATTGATACCCTAGAACAGGAGTTCTTCTGCTTTAAGAATAGTAGAATCATCAGCCACCTTTAGTGTCCTTATCAGAAATAGCTATGGGCTTCTACTGCTAAAAATGGCTTCTGATGAGTACACAATGCTGTACTGCAGATACATTGGGTGATATTTTAGAGGACATATGAATTCTGTACATTAGAAATAAATAGCTCCTTCTAATATCAGGGAAATCCAAGTGATGCCTGAAATTTCTTATGTTTGCTGGAAAAAAATAATAAATCAGTATATATTATTGATTGAAGCACTCAGGAAGGTCAGAGAACCAAAGTGTTCAGAATTTGACAGATATGGTCAATAAACGGGCAGTTCCCATTTGACCATGCAAAGGAACCACAGACCTTGAAATATTCACCAGAGACTTCATCAGATTTTTAAAAATGCCTCACAGCTACTTTTCAGACACTGATTAGCTATTGGCTTTCATCACCAAGAGCCAGTGAGAATGCTGACGTACTTTGGCTACAGAAACCTTGCCTGTTAATGAAGCAAGGTGGAAGCAGACAACGAGTGAACTCTTCTCAAGAGGTCTTCTGAACTCTTCGAGTTCAGGCATCATGTAGGTGAGAATAAGTCTTATATTATCTGAATGGGGAGACAGGACGTTAGTCAGTCTTCTGCACATGCTTAGGAAACATGGTGCATCAGACCTGCTGTTTATATCTAGCTGCACTGTTCAGTCTGTTCACAGTAGATCACAGCTCTTCCAAGCTGGAAGTTCATGGCCTAGGCCCAGACCCTCACTGCTTCTACATCTTTTCACAGTTCCTGGTCCAATGCTACATTCACCTTCCAGACCATGCAAAGCCATTATCGTTTATATATTTAAGTACCTGCTGAAGAATCACTTTTACAGAGTTTTTTATCAGAGATTGATCCCTATAAGTATAAAGATGCGCAAATGTTATGTCATACAGAGTAATTTCTCCAAATATTTTGATATGGTTTCTATGCTCTTACATCAGAGGTAACACTTATCTAACTATAGATTCTACTAGCAGCACCAAATAAATACCTATTGAGAGTGGAAACCATTCTTGTTCAAATAAGTGTAAAGAAATATAAACTGTCAGTGTTCATGATTTCTCGTATTAAATACCCCAGGAACACAAACAGGTTTGCACAGACCATCCCTTATGTTGCATATATCTCCAGCAGTTTATGTAAAAATACATTTACTCAGACAACTGTTCTAGAGCTTTCACACTGACTTGCAGTGGACTGCTTAGAGACAAGTAATATGACTGAGCTCAAGACGCTGCACACACGGTCTGCTGCAAGAAAAGACAATTATCGTCTGCTTTATCTCCACTGAAGGGAAAAGATGTAAAATAGACATAGAATAATTTAGGTTGGAAGGGATCTCTGGAGGTCATCTAGTCCAACCCCCTGCTGAAAACAGGCCTAATCAGATCAGGTGGTTCAGGGCCATGGCCAGTTGAATCTTGACCACTTCTGAGGATCACCTTCCACAATGACTCTGGGCAACTTGTTCCAGTATTTGATGAACCTCATGATCAAATTTTTTTTCCTTATATCCAGTTTGAATTTGCCACAATCCAGTCATATTCAAACAAAACTGCATAAATTCTGATGTGGACCATTGTATTAAAAGGTTTGTTTCCCAGTTTAGATACTATTATACCAGATTTTATACTAATTTCTGTAAAAAGACAAGCGTTTTCATATGACCAAGACATTTGTTACTTTCAATATAAACCAAATTTCACATCAAAACTTCTAATCTAAATGTTTAAATCAAAGCTTTTATGCTCAAAATAGAGCTTGCATATGCTTGGCTTCAGTCCATATTCTAACAAGCATGAATTTGCTGACTGAAGAAAAGAAAGCTTCTGATATTTCTCCACACCTTTTGAATATGGGGCGATTGGTGGAAGGATCGGGAGC
>NW_009212096.1:0-34134 GCF_000690835.1 Fulmarus glacialis
GTGCGGAGAGATGGGAGGTGGGGAAACGGAGGCGGGGGGAAACGTGGAAAATCAAAGAGCGCCATGATGCCAGCACCAACACCTCTGCACGCTATTAATACATCAGACATGGTGGGGATCAGAAGTCAAAGAGTTAATCATAACCATCCTCTGTGCCTATCTCCTGCTAGATGCTTTTATCCCCGAGCAGGACTACAATAGAGCGGGCTTTCCGCCTCCCAGAAAAGATCTGGGATCCTTTGATTCACTATATTGTTTCCCTTAGATACACTGGATCGACAGGGCTGGGGATAAAGAATAGGCAGAGCTGGCAGGGAGGGGAGTTTCAGGGGAAACCTCCCTGGGAGTTTGGTCATACGGACATTTTCCCCAGAGCCAGTGCTGACCCAGACCCAGAGCTGGTCCCTGTTTTCCTTTCGGGGGGCTGGATCAATGGGTGACGGGGCCACTGCTGCTGTGGCACCCAGGGTAGAGATGAGCAGGGTGCGCTCAGAAGCTTGGGTTCGTGGAGCTTTCCCAGGAAAGCTGGCACCGTCAGGGCGCTGGGAGGCAGAGCAATTTTCAAGCTGGGGACTGGGCTGACTGGTGGGTGTGGCGACTTTCTGAGCAAACCTGATGGTTAAAGGCATTATTTGAGCCAGTGTTACAAGGCTTGTAAGCACCTCAAGGCTTTCTCATTATTTATGAAAAAATCCTTTAGCCTGAATATTTGGTCAGGAGGGGAACAGCCTCCTTCTAAAGCGGAGTTTTATGGTACCAAAATGGTGCATTTATACAGTTTTCCAGTGTCAACAGGCAGCAGTGCCTGGTGGCCAAAGCTGAGCTTGGGTGTTGCTCTTTGAATGATGGCTCCTCTCGCCTCGGTCCTCAGTGCGTTGTGTGACTTGCAGTTACTCAGGGTACCTCTGGACTGGGGGAGGCCCTGGCTGCCCTTGGGTGAGTGTCAGGTGCTTTGTGTGTGGCTCGACCTTCATCTGCAGCTGGAGTGTAACAGGTTCCCACCCACAGCTAGTTGTTTGCTCTCCAGTTTGGTGTAAAAGAAGCAACTGGAAGAATTATGAGTGTTTGCCTTGGAATCAACAGTTCGTTTTAATTTCTTCACTTCTCATGAATTTCCTTCTCTGTGCTGATGAGAGGATTGCTGGGAAAAAGAAAGCTCAAACCTCAGCCTGCTCTCTTTGAAATATGGGATGTGTTGAAGCTTCTGTATATGAATATTCATTAATGCTGGTGTTGAGTTTTGTGACCAAATCAAAGGCATAAATTAACATTAGTGAAATTGGCAGGCATCAGACTTGGACTGCCTTTTTTTAGTTTAATGTTTTACACTTCTGGCCCCTCTCCTCCAGCAAAAGCAAGTCTGTGTTATACCTTGTACACGCTGCCCGTCCCACAAGAGCCCACTGGATTTGTCTGCGTGTATCTTCTGAAAGCCCCATTCCCATATGGTAAATTAGATGTTTCATCCTGCCACTAAGGAAATACATTGGAGCTTCAAGCCTTCCGGGCTCTGAGGAAATGTGATAGCTCTGTGAAGTTATGCAACAATACAGCGATGGTGAAATCATATAAAAATGTCATTTGTTACTGTGCTTAACATTTCCCCACCCGACACTCTCCTGCTCTCTGGAGCTAGATCAGCTCCTGGATTCATTGGAATAGCGAGAAACTAATTTTTAACAGTGTCCAGTGTGCTGATACTTTGCTGTGGATTTTCCCATACCAAACCTGTGTTCCTTGCATGGGACCAGGAGCCGTCGTGAGCACACAAGAGCAGCACCCAGCATCCTGCCACAGCATCCAGCCACAGGCACTCCCTGCAGTCAGCACTTGGCCAAAACTTCCCTCTGGCGTCAGGTCTGCAGCATCAGGAACTTTGTGAAGGAAGAGGCAGGGTCTGGTTTCAGCTCTGATCAGCGTGTCACTCTTGGGAGCAGGTGTCACTCTTGGGAAGACAACCCTGTGGTGTCCTTCCTGGGTTATTCCCCTTGGTACACGTGGGCGTAACTGCCTCCTCGTACTTTGTCTGACCATGCCTCGCCTCCTGACCCCTTCAGACTATCAGCAGTGCCTGACTGATACCCCCTTCACCCCTTTCCCCCAAAGCAGCTTTATTCCTGCCTTCACTTCTCCCCTTTCTCCTGGAAGTATCTAGGACAGTAGAGACACTGTGTTGCAGACAGGCCCCTTTTGGCACCGAGCATCTCCCTGCTCTCGTTTACCAAATCTGCACCTGCTTTTTTTCATTTCATTTTACCTGCCTTTTTTTTTCATTTCAGCCCCTGAAAATTCATGCTTCTTGCAATTTATCCTATTTGTGACTCTCCTGCTGCCCTTTAAGAATCCCACGCAGCATCCAGGCTTGCTGGTGTTAGCTGAGCTCCAGCGCTGCTCCAGTGTAAGGTGCCATTCAGTTGTGAGTCAGACTGGAGAAACTGGGCCCCTTTTGCTGTAACTATCGTGGGAAGGACCTCTGTATTTGAAGCACCAGACGAGTCTCTGGGGGATGTAAAATAGAGATGCACTGAACCAGTAAGTGTAAGCACTTTGGTCACGTCCTCTGCACTGCATTGAGTCCTTGGGGGGTCTCACTCCCTTGGTTCAGGAGTGTTAGCTGGGGATGGAACAGGGTGTGCATAATGTAAGGGTGGCCAAGAATGCATCTGCAGGAGCGTATTTCTCAGGCTGTGTAGTACAGTCAGCCACCACATCTATTGCTGAGGTGTTTTTCTGCATGAAGTGGCAATCTTTTGTGCTTTGGTTGTGCAGGCATGCTCTCATGCAGACCAGATTTTCCAGGATACACCCCCCTCATTGCTTTTAATGTCGCTGTTACACTCGTCTTGTGCAGCATATTACAGGGAATCAATGGGGATGATGACACTGAAAGATCTGTTGCAAATTATTTTGGTTTCTGTGTTTTGGTAGTGCTCGGCACTTTTCAAGCAAGGTATGAGCCCAGGGAAACTCAAAATTACAGTACATACAGAGCACAATTTAAAAAAAACATGTGGCATGTAAAAAGTCTGTAACAGGACTTGTTTGTTCCAGTAGCGATTGCAACCATTAAAACATAATCAGTGTGAGCTCAGTGAAGAGGAGGTGTGAAGACAACTCTACTGAGCAAAGGGAGAATAGCTAGTCACCAAAGCAAATGCAAGGAGGGACATGAGAGAGGCAAAGGGTGCCCGAATCTCTTAGAAAAAGGAATAATATTCCTGGGAATGGTCCAAGGGTTGGCATATGAGTTGGGGAAGGAATTGCTGGTCCTGAGCTGGCAGACGGTAAGGCATGGGGATTCAGAGAGCTCAAAACTGAGGTGTTACAGAGGAAGGATCTCACTATTGAGCTTAGCAAGTAAAGAGAAGAGCTGGCACAAGATGAGAAGAAGAAGCAGATGCAGAAAAATGAAGAGAGGCTGGAGAAATTCAGAGGAGTGGGCACAGAGAGTGATTTTAGTTGTAGCCTTTTGAACTGATTGATGTGAAGAGAGCTGAGAAATAAGTAGGCTTCAGCTGAACATAGCAGAATACTTTGAGAGAGAAAAAATACATTTGTCTGGACTTGGGCTGTGTGAGACTTTGGTCTCAAGCTAACTACCAAGGTTAAGATGGGAAACTTTCTGTTTGGCCTGAGCAAAGTGCTGGGGTAATGTGAGGTGTTCTGGTGTGAAACAACAGCAGTGCGAGAGCTGCCAGCTAATTCACTTTGGACACCAGGGGGGACATGTCCTACAGGTGCAAGACATGGTGAGTATCTGGAATGGGGAACCAAAGTCCTCGTGTAGGTTTGGATCTATTCCGTATCTTCCTTGGCCGTGCTTTTTTCCCCACCCACCTTTGCTTAACAATATGAAGCTAAACACAGATTGGTGTGTCATTGCCAAAAGTGTTTGAAAAGCTTACTGAGTGCTGGGCATGGGAGCGATGTCTCACATTATTATTCTGCTATTGGCGCAAGATTTAGACTGATTTAGACGGCACTTTTTGTCCTGCTTTAAAACACCAAGGCCTGGGACTTCTGGATTCCTTCTTACTCTTGAATATTTGCTGAATACTCAAAGTTACATTTTCCCATCTGTAGCTGTTTAATAGACTTGGCCCCTCTCAGTTTATTTGCCTGTCGATGAACATTTGCGAATTCACATTGCATATTACACTGGACTTGGCAGCTCTGGAGATGCTTTAGCTGCTTCAGTAGAAGTTGTTGGACTTCCAACCACCATTTCTATGGTTCTGTGATAAGTCTTTTCCTTTACTTTTTCTACAGGAGAAAAAGTGGCCACAGTGTTTAAGCCACTTCCATCTGGTGTCTTAAATTACATTCAGAGTAGGTCCTTCTGGGCATATTTCTATGGAGATTGAAACCTTTGGCAGAGGGACAGAATGAAGGGTTTGGGGCAGTGATTCCTTTAACTGCCACAGCAAGTTTGTCAGTCGGTGCCCTCAGCAGGGCATCAGGGTCATAGCCGTTCCACGGGGAACCGAGCTGCGTTTTGCTGGAAGCTGAGCAGGTTTGGAAAGGGGACAGTGGCTGTCTGGGAAGGCAACTGATGCAGTGAGGTGGTTGTTCAGCAAGTCTGAATCTCCTTGAAAGTGCCAAGAGCAACCGCTGGCAATGAACCACTTTCCTGACAGGAGGTCAGGGTCTGTTTTCTGCTTTGCTGCCATTTCTTTCATAAGCAAGTTTATACATGTGGTAAAAGGAGAAGCTTCATTTTGCTTTGCAGGAGCAGTAGCCAGGAGAGCCCACTGGCTTGTGAAGCAGTCAGACATTGAGAATTAGTTGGGATAAATTTCTTGCTGCTTTTGTAGGTATGAGAGAGATGGAACAGAGGTAAGCAGCAAAATAATTTGCAGGTTTCTAATCTTGCAACACGTAAAGATGGTGGCCTTGTGCCCTGGGACAGAGATACTTCAGGATTACTTTTGCTTGTCACTTGATGCACTTGTCACAAGATGAAGTTTCGATCTGTAGTAGCCTGATGAGGTTTAAGGCCTCAGCTCTTGCTTATGTTCCTACTGAATAATAAATGTCCCCACTTTATTTTTGGTAAAGTCTCTGTGTAAAACCTCTTTAAGTAAAGCTGATCAGCCTTGCCCACCTTGCACGTGGCTGACTAAAGGAGTGCGCAGTGCTCAGAGCTAAGAGGCTGTGGAAGGGTTGTTCATGGACCGATGCTGATACCATGGGAGGTGGAGCAGCAAGCGTTGCAACTTCCTATGACTTGCAGGAAAAGTAGCAAGAGGCAACAAGACAGCAAGAAGTGTCTAAGTGCAAGCAATATGCACTTGTATCCACCACATTTAGTTGATCGTGAATTGCCATTGCTAACATATTCAAGGACATTTTCTACTATTCCCTTGCATCCACCTCCTCAGTCAGAGAAGGAGCTCCTTACGGTCTTAGCTGGATTTCGGCTGGTGCCAAGGCTGCTGTGTCCCGGTAACCTGATGCAGGTTTCTGACTAGAACTTAGATAAAAGTCATCTTCAGTTCAGTGGCACACTGCAGCCAGCCGTGCTGTAAATTGCTGTTATTTTTTCCCAAGTTTAACCTTTCCTATGAATGGCTTGCTGAGATTTTGAGATCATCTCTAATTGACGTAACCTGTGTGTGACCCGAGAGATGGCTATAACAACACACAACGGAGGGTTCAACCCTCCAGCCCATACTTAGGTGGAACCAATGAATATTGTCATCAATAAGGTGTTTGTTGTGCTTCCCTTCTAAAAGCAAAGCAAAGATGACATTTACAGTGAAGAAATCCCCATGGAGTTAGTAGCTGTAGGAGTAACCCTTTTAGACTGTGTGATTAAGGAGTGAAATTGCTAGCTGAATAGAAAGTCAAGTCTCCAAAGGGGAAACAAAAGAACATCAGATCTTTTAAATGAATAAAGATGAATGAATATATTGGCTACAGACCAAGATACAGCATTACTACAATAAACATAATCCTTCCTAAATGAATTGCCATATACTGGAGTGCATTTGTTAAGAAAAGGACCTTAAAAGCAGGATTCTTCATTAGTGGCCTATTGGAAATGATGCCTCAAGGATACGGTGTTTTACAAGCAATTCCCTGAGTTGATTAAGGGATCACCCTAGCTAAAACTTCCTTCGTACAGAGGGTAACCTAGACGTGAAATTCAAAAGGAAGGATAGTGCTGATTAAAAGCAGATCTTCTATAAGGAGACAGTACTTCATGAAATCCCATTTACAGCTCTTTGATCCTTATGAAAGGATTTTAAGCAAGCATTCCTCTTGGGAAGGATGTCTTTCTTCTTTTGCCATTAAGTTTAAAAATGTTCCTTATTTGTAAGTACTTTGCTAAAAGCAAGGTAATTTAACTGTATTGTATCACAGCTGGGTCTGAATCTGATCAGCTCTGACAATAGACAACCAAATATATCTACAAAGGAAATCTTTTTTAAATCTCTTGTATATTATGGGAAATAACTCTGCAAGGAGGAATGCACAGAAGAACAGAGGAGCTCTGAGTGTCTCCCTCCATTGTCTGCCAGTGAGACTTTTACCTTTGAGAAACTTCCCTCTCAAATTGTCTTCTTGTGGAGATTTGGATAATCAAGGAGAACGCAAACTTCAGCCTGTGGCTTTTGAACCTTCCCTCTAAATTGGGGATTCTGTGTCTTTTCTAACTTTTAGTGGCCTTTTTAAAGCCTTAGCAACAACAGATTCTCAAATGCTAAAAAAGTAAAGGTGAATGCCTTGGCTGGAAGTGTGATAATGTAGCCTAATGCCTTCTTATGTCTATTGCCTTTAATTCGATGTCTGTTAAACCACACACATCTATAGGCAGAGAACTGGAAATACAGGTGGATTTGGAATTTAAACTGTTTTCAAATGGCTATTTAGCATAAAAACCTTAGTCATCTTCAGGGCCATTGACTAATCCAGGTTTTAGAGAATACAGCCATTGTTGCTCTGGAGATGTAAGGACAATGGTATATTCTAGTAAATCCTTAGAATTACGCAAAGGGTGAAATCACTGTTGAGTGTTTCCTCCTCCTTTAGGCCTGGAAAATCTGTGGCTAAGAGTGTTGCAAAGACTTTTTCAGTTGGCAGCGGCTGCAATGCAGCAGTTGTAAAAGTCCAAATCCGAGAATGAAGCAGCGCTTAGACCCATGTGCTGGGTATGTTATATGAAGTTCATTGTAGCTTAATTATAAAGCAAAATGTAAATAATTAAAAAGACATCATTTGCTTGATTTAGAGCTGGAGATGTAATATACAGACATTCCTTTCGTGGAAGAAAACGAAAAATATAATAGCATATATCAGAATTACAATCTGGACAGATGCTGCTATTTGATGAAAACACCACTCTTGAAATCTCTTCGGATCTTTTCATATGGCTAGAATAGATAATGGCAGATTCTTTCTTTTTTTTTTTTTCCCCAAGCTCCATCTTGTACGATAGAGGTGTGGTTTTCTCTGAACGGTGCCTGCAGGTGCAGTACCATGGGTATTGATACTGAAGAGAAGTGTGTGGTTTCCTATAACTTGTGCTGCATTTTATTTTGAGATGCTGCATCAATTTGAAATAATATTTATTTAGTAAATCTTATGTCAGAAGATGGCAGTTTTATTTCTTCTGTTACTGTGTTTTTTAGTAGTTCCAGAAGCAGACTGAGAACTGCATATGTAAAAAGTGTATTTGAATTTTGTTGTGTGTGATATTTTTAAATGCCTCTAGCTCTGAGTGGAGCAGGGGAATGAAAAAAGGCTAATTTTAAATTTCTTTGCAATTGTTCCTGCTCTAACATTAGAATCTAACATTTGGATCATATTTACAAATAACCCAGAGTTGAGTGATTTACTGACCAAAGGAATTTGACTTCACTTGTAATTGCGCAGAGGCACTGCGGATTTGGGGACCGCAGCAGGGCTCAGGGTCATCATCCGGCAGGTTGATGCGGATGGTGCTTGTCTCTGCTGGCCTTTACCGCTGGGAGTGTATGAAAATACGGACACACTTCACAAGAGCTGAGCCAGGGTGATTTAAAAAACCCAGTAAAACAGGCAATTTGTACAAATTGTGTCAGTCACCAGGTTACGGATGTTTCGTGTTGCTCTTACTGTAATGCAAATGATAGTTGTAAGGGAGCGAAAGCCACCGCCTCGTGTCTGAGCAGCCGGCCCCTCCTCCTGCAGCAAAGGATGCTGAGTTTGTGGCATCTCCTTCTGCTGCCATGAAAATTGCTGTCATGTCACAGACTAAGCTCTGTGGCTTTGCTGCCAGATTAAGCAGGAGAAGCTAGACCGCGATTAGCAAAAAATCACCAGGAAAGCAGTGCGCAGGGTTTGAAGGTGAAGAGCTGTGAATAATAGGAATGACTGTATCATACTCAGCAGCGAGCTGAGCTGGGAGGTGCCGGAGGGCTTGTAAAATGGAGCTGCAGGGAGACAGGAGATAA
This sequence comes from Fulmarus glacialis, assembly GCF_000690835.1. Classification (NCBI taxonomy): domain Eukaryota; kingdom Metazoa; phylum Chordata; class Aves; order Procellariiformes; family Procellariidae; genus Fulmarus; species Fulmarus glacialis. The sequence goes on from NW_009212096.1 coordinate 8,439, forward strand.
GCATCGTTGCTGTGCTGATGCTGTGTCACAGCCAGGCACAAAACCCGGAAGCAAACAGCGTTGCATTGATGCGGTTGCATCATTGCAGCAGCGACGGGTGGAGGAGAAACACCTCGGCTCCCACACCCCGCAGTGAATGCTGAGCAATGGCATGGATTTACAGCGGTGCTTTCCGCACCTCCCATGTCAATGAGAGCAGGGTGTTTTTCCCCATGAATCTTGGCACCTAATGAATTGCTCAGTTTATATGCTCAATATAATACCCCCTCTCTGTTTTGCCGTGTTCCCGCTGTCTGTCCTTGGCAGGCTGGAGAGAGGAGAGGGTCCCAGTAGTTTTCCTTGGCTTGCACCCAGGAGAGCTGGGCTGGCACCCTCTTGTGCCAGGCAATGCATTGAAAACTTGGTATGGAGCCCTTAGGGCTCAGCAGGCAGGGCACCAGTCACTGAGACATCTGTTAGCTGAATAGAAAGGTGGCAGCCACCCTATAAAGGCTTACACTATTGTCACCTCCTGAGCTGAGTAATGAGCGCTTTGTTGTTTGCATTGTGAGAGCACCCGAAGGTCACCTGAGTGGCTGAGGGTACATCTGAGAGCTAGGCAAAGAAAGTGTCACGCCTGGAGGGGTTTACAGCTGGGAAGGGGAAATACGGGCCAGCACTTCGTGATTAATTCATGAGCTTCAGGTCACTCCTCCCACCACCCTCCCTGCTTTCCCCAGGGTGCTACAGAGTGTGGCTGTCCTCCAGCCTGGAACATTGTCCAGGCAGAAGAGGACTTTGGTCCCTAGTTTTTCTGGACGTTTGGCACTTGGTAAGACAACTGCAAGCAGCCTGCCTGACATGAGGCCCCTGGTAAATAATAAACGGCCCCTGACCACGCACAGCCGGGCTGCATGCCCGAGAAGGCTAACCTACTTCACAGACCCTGGGTGTGCCCAGATTTCTGCCCAGGATTTCACTGCAGCGAGTACCAGTGACCTAAAACAGTGCAGGAGTGCCCAGGCGTCGGTGGCCGTGGCAGCAGTGCAGGGTGGCAGCGTCCCTTTGCCTTCAGGCCAGGGCTGTGCCTGTCGCCAAAGCCCATGCTTAGGCTGTGGCGGGGAATGAATACTCACATGCTGACCAAGAGCTTGTATGAAAGTTTATTTCATGAAGAATATAACAAATCGCTTGTCAACGTTAACCCACACCTCCCTGCTAGTCAGTTATGTTTGTGTAATTTTTCCAGCGTGTTCATGGAAATGCATCTATATGGGTAGGTGCACGCAGGCATTTGGTACTGCTGCTTTGGCTAAGGACAAGCCACCCCTGGTCTGGAGCAGGGTGTAGGGGGCAGCGCCTGTTTCCTTGGGCACAGCGTACTGCTGGGGCTTGTGCCCATCAGCACCATCTGTGTAAGGGTACCCTGCTTTGCTTGTACTCCTGGCTTGCAGCGATCTGTAACGTGTCCTACAGACACGCTGACAGCTCGAGCTGGTTGGGACAAGTTCCAACAAAACACTTTTTCTTCTGAATCTGCTGAGTTGCTGGAATGGAAATGTGTGTCAGAGATGTTTCCACATCTATCAGGTCCTGGTGAAAGCTGGGCAAGGCTCCATGGCACCTTCCCTGGTGGCTTGGCAGACTACCTGGGGAGCAAGATGTGGGTTTTTGGCAGCCTCGTCTCCCATGGCTTCCTATTCCTGGCTGGGGGCAACCTTAGCCACAGGCCAGCTCAGGTGCAGGACCTGCTCCCTTTTGCAACAATTTTTTCCTTCTGAGTGGGAAGGTGTCAAGAATTAAAACGTTGAAAGTCTCCATAAAGTGCAGTTTTCTTTCTTAGACCCTCTGAAATTCTGAAGAAGGCGAGACTTTGTAGCTAAACATTCAGTAATCCTTTATAAACTGTAAGTGAGGCTTAATTCAATGGATGACTCACATAATTGAGTGCTTTCTTGAAACTGCATTTGTATCCTTTTTAGTTTCAGATTATTCTAATACCTAGTTTTGCCACATATATGTGTATTTATATGTAAAAACGTATAAAGTCCTTATGTCTACAGTTATTTTTCTGGGGTTGTACTTCTGCTTTATTTTAGTCTGTCTTATTTTCCCGGCCTGTGACATTTGTTTCTATTTATTATGCATCTTCTCCTGTTTTAAAAGAAATAAAATGTAGAACATCTTGATGAGCATGTAGGTTTTTGACTCATTAGCAGTGACAGATGCAGTTCTCTGGTAACGTTCCCTGCCCATATCAGTAAGCTTTTGCCTCTTGTAATTGAACAGTATTAATGTTTAGGAAGGCAATTGAATGAGCTTAAAAAGAGCTCACAAGATGGTGGTCTCCGCAGGTCAGTGTAGTAAATCATCATGGTGAGGAGATGCAACTGCCAGCACGTGGCAAAATAACTGATTAGCGTTCAGGTTGCTGATTCACAAGTCCTGCGATTACAAGTGACGGTAGAGAGGCTGGGGAGAAAACAGGGAGCCTGCTCTGGCAAATTCCAGACTGAGGGCTTGCATTCGTCTCCATCCTTTAATGAGGGGGTACCAACATCTGAGGCAGGTCCTGGGGACATATTTCATTGTAGTTCTGGGCCTTGGTTCCCCCCCAAGGTCATCTCGCTGCTGCACCACATGGAGAAAAGCCTCAAACCTTCTGTGTACATACTCTTTTGTCATGTGCTGTATTTAAAGTGCCCCTTTCCCCCTTCTTTCTCCCCTTGAAATGTCTGTTTCTCCCTTTTTGCCTTTCTAGAATGATGTAGAGGGCTATAGAGGCTTTGAATCTGCAAAATGTTCAAATACAAGCTGAAAAGTAAATATGTTACATATAGCTGAGAAGTTACATTGAAGAAAGGTTGTTGTACCACCCCTAACTCTGACTTGGCGCTTTTTAATCAATAAATTTTTAGGAGGTCTGTATTGTTGTCCTGGTTTTATAGATGAGGAAACATATCAACTTGTTTAATTGTTTTCTAAACTGGGAACTTGGGACATGCATTGTTTATATGCGTGAGTCATCCTGTAATTAAACCAAGAACTGAGTCTGGAGAGAGGAGTATAAAACGTGGACAAAATGGAGATTCTGAGTTATTGTTTAGTGAGCCAAGGAAATAATTTACGATAAATGGCTTTTTTTATATATGAATGGTAAAAGAAGGTTCTAACTGCTTTAGCGTTTTCCAGCATTCACAGTCACAGTCTTTCCAGAAGCGTTATGTACTGAGGTTACAGACTTTCCCTGTCTCTGGGTAGGTGGTAGAGTGCTGGCGATTCCAGTACGACTTCTTCAATGAGGGAGTTCAAATATTGGTTCTCAGGAATATGCAGTGGTAAAATTTGGTTGCTGTAAAATGTATTTTTTGAGAACAGAGTGTAACCATTTGCCTAGAGAAAAATGGAAACAGATGATTGTTGTGAACAGTGCCCCAGCAGACTTGATATTTGAACAGTTCTTCACGGGAAAAAATGTTTGCTTTCTGGCACTTCAGAAAATACCAGGAGACAGTAGCTTGCTCTGCTGTTCGTATGGTGTTTCAGGTAAACCGAACTTTGGAGACTGCACTCCCGTCCTCATTCACGGAGTGAGTGAGGTGGGGCGTGGGGGGCCTCAGTGCAGAGTGCCCCAACTGATCAGCAGCCTTTGACCTGCAGGGATCACAAACGAGGCAACAATTCATTCTTCATGCCCGCTAGAAACGAGATTTTCTGCTGTCGGTCTGTAACACAGTACAGGAGGCCCAGGCTGTGGGCCGTGCCCCTTGGCCGCCTCGGTGGAGCGGCCGGGGTGACCCTGCTGAGCTGGCCTTGCTTAAAGCAGCTTCCCTGGGCAGGAATCTCTGCGCTACAGAGCTCAGCAGCCGCTCCCGACCTCGTCCCTTCCCTTTTCAAGCTCTTACTCTTCCAGGGGTGCTGGTTGTCCCGGGTGAGCTCAGCTCGGCCATTCCAGTGTTGGGCAGTTTATTCTGGGGCCTTCTCTTCCCTTTTTGGCCTTTGCACAATAAGGTGGTGGTAAAAAGGGGACGTAGCGGGATTTCAAGTGTTTCCATGTGCTATGAGTTCTGTGCTCTGAGGAGAAAAGACTGTGATGACCATGAGGCCTCATGTTCCAAAAGTCAGAAATAAACACTCAGTGAAACTATGGTTTTCCTCTCCGCCGTCTATGTACCTACCTGAGCCTATGGCATAGACCTTTATATAGGGTAAGTGCTTTGATGTTAATGGCTTTCTATATAAGATAAGCCTATTTGGTATAATCAATACATTATTATGTTTATTTATTTCAGCAAACCCACATTTCTTCCTTTTTTTTCCCCCCAGAGTGACCGACTACTCATTAAAGGTGGAAGAATTATCAATGATGACCACTCCTTCTATGCAGACATATACCTTGAAGATGGACTTATAAAGTTGGTTTTTTTAAATATTGAACTTCTTCTGCATGCCTGTTAGTATAGACTACTGTGATGGTGTTGACCTGCAGCCAGCATCTTGGTTACCTCTAGATGTGGGGCCACAATAGAGGAGTGTTTAATTATGAAATTCTGTCATTTTATCTTTACTAAGATTAGATAAGTAGAAAATTTCTTTACTGTAATTGAAGGTATTTGCTTTTCAAACAGTTCAATCCTAGTTTCTTCCAAAATAGTCAAGGCAAGTATGCTCTCTCTAGAAGTAATGCTGAGGACAAGGGGTATTTTTGAGTCCATATATGACAGAATGCTCATTACAGCTTTTTTCCCCACACCTAATCAAGGTGAATGCAGCCATGCTCTAAAGGATTGTACGGCACAAAAATAAGCCCCGTGTTACACAGTGCTAATGGGGACCTGTTCCTTCTCAGTTCCCCTGTTGGTTAATGCTGAAGCGTAGCATGTTCTGTTTGTACGACGTTGTTATGCATTGCTCGTATGTCCCTTGTTTAGCAAAGGTATATAATCTTAAATCTTCACACAATTAGACAGAAAATCCTACTGATTTATGAGGATATAAAATACAGGAACTGGGAAAATATTCCTTAGGTGAAAAAACATAAAACAGACGTTACCGATAGCCTGGGAAACAGTAACAGAGATGTCTGTTCATGTAGCTGTACTGGTCCTACCTTGGCTTAGTGGAGATGGGGTCTCTAGTTTTGCAACGTTATGTAGTGTGTACAAGCACTCTGATGTACACAAGGATCAAAGCCTTTTTCTTGACTGCTAAACATTTTCACTAGTGACCTAACAAATTTGTTCTCCAGAGGCTACAATTTAATGCTCAGAAACATAATTATGGTAAATAATTAATTACCTACTTGTTTTCAGAGCTCCTTTTCTGATATATCATCAGATTAGAAGTCCAATTCTTTACATATCTGTGGCTACTTACATTATTCATAATTCAGGTTATTGTAACAGAAAAAAATTCTGAATGCTTGTATCCATGGACTATATGGTTTTCTTTTTAATACTGTGGTCTGCTTTTCCAGTTGTAGTGTTACTTGTTACTTGCAGAAGTGGCAAAAGGAGCATATTGTTTTAAGTGGAGAAGGCAGAAAATTATGAACACGTATATTTTTTTAATAGCAACAATCAACCAAGTTGCGCTCTCTCTGATAAGCATTTTGGTTGAGTTTTTCTCTGCTTTTGTTCGTTCGGATGCAGATTTCCTAGTAACACTTGTAAGCATCAGAACTGGTACAACAACTAAGTGCATGAGATGCTATGAGTCTGAAACTGCTGTGGATTTTTTGCCTTGACTCCCGAAATGCAATGGTACTTGGTAGGCAGGTTAGCAATGCCAAGCTTTCAGCTGCCCCGCCATTTAGGAGCCCTGGCTAAGTGCATAGACTCCCTCTGAAATTCATGCATGGATCCATATCTCCAGAAAGTATCGCAGCTGCCCGAGATAGCTAGGATTAATAATGAATATACAGACAAGATCTTAATTTTTATTATGCCTTTATCTTTGCCTAAGGAGGCAAGTTTACTGTTCAACACCCTGAGTCGTGCTTGGTTTCCTGGATTTAGATGACCCAAGGTTTTTCTTTGTAAACTGTGCAAGGAGTCCTGCTCTGAAAAAGCAGCTAATTTGTGAGGGCAGCCTGGTGTGAGACGGGCTTGGGTCCTGACTGTGTTCAGTTGATAAATTCTGCAGTCTAGGGAAGTGCTATATTTTCTGGGATTGGTCTCTTTTAGTTTCTCCAGCTGGAACTGTCCATTGTGTCTAAATATTTAACATAGTTCTTAAATGTTGCTCAAGATCCTTTGGAGCAGGACCTTGAACCTCAGGCATCCACATTTCAGTTGATGCCCTAACTCTCCAGCTGATAATACAGAATTCTTTCCACAGAAAGCCACCAAACCACTCAGCCCAGAGTAGGCAATAGTGTTCTGGTTTTGCTGGGATATAAAAGATCTGGGTTAATTTTCTTATTCTGCAGTGGAAACTGCTTGGAAAATGGAGGGTTGGGTTTCTCTTGCTGACTAATGAAATGAAGTAGGGTCTTTTAAGGCTTATGTCCCTTCAGATTGTTCTGCAGAGAGGAATGTAGGTATAACCTTGAATGTATTTGAAGATTGGCTATAGTTTGGAGGATGGTAGGTGCTTTTTCCTACCTATCAATGCTCGAAGTGGCTCCCTAGGTACGAGGGAGCAGTGGTGCATGTGGATTTTTCCTGGCTGAAACTTAAGCCCTGCACACTCAGGTGGCAGCTGAGAGGCAGTTCTCCGGTATCTAAATAGTAATTTAGATATTTAGTAATTTAAATTGCCTTTGGTACATAAATAACATGTTTTGCTTGCATCTATCCTGTCTCTCATTTCCACATGAGGAAATGAGCCCCGGTCTCCATGCCAAGTGGCAGGTCACAGTCTGGTGCGTGCTGTCCTCTGCTCGGTCCCTGCCGAGGGGAAGGGTTGGGTCCCTCCGGGCTGGAGGAGACTAACAAGTGTGCAGGATGGGTGGCTGGGGACAGGGTCTCCAGAGCTGGATGGGCGATGAGCCAAGTTAGGGGGAGCCTCAGATGCCTAAAAGAGATCTGGGCTTGATAAGAACGGAAATAACTCCACTTGAGTTCTAGGGGAGGTTTTCAGCTTTCTCAGGTGAGGCTTATGAAGAGTTGAAACCTGCTGTTTCCATTGTGCTTTAATCAGCTCATGTACGACAGAATTTACCAGCTTGTTCAGCTGAAGACAGTAGACAGTGTCAACTTCTGCGAGTCTGAGTTTTCTAGTTGCTGGTGCATCAGAAAACCAGCTCAATAATTTGTACAGTGTCTAGAATAAAGTTATCTGTGCTATTGTATGTTTTCACCCACAAGTAACTGAACCCCATTCTTATTAACATACATTTAGCGGTAACAAGTGAGCAATTCAGGAATCCTGTCACATTATCTCTTACTCTGTGTTCTAGTCAGTCAGAATAAAAATAACCTTGAATGCCAGTGAAGATCAGCCTTCTCCCAGCCTTAATCTTGATGCCAGGGCAAGAGATGAGACAGGCTCCTGACAGGTAATAGCACAGCATCATCCACAAAGGCCATTTGGTCCCATGTCACTTCAGCATGGACGACTTCAGCCATTGCCAAACAAGCTGTTAACTCAACTGTACACTGAAAATAATGGGCAATGAGTCATTGAAAGACTTCTGTACATACTTAGCACTTTTTTGCTACATTAGGATATGTGTTTTCTTGAACAGGGAACTGGTAGGTACTGATTGTGGAAGAAAGTAAAAATTAATTGCTTTTATATTTTTGTGTAGGTTTTCTTTAATATTGTTATTTTCAGAAGGTGTGGTAGTCCTTGGAGTGCAATTCCACCTTAGACATATTTAAAGGAGATTGGTCATAGTAATTTTTTTTTCCCCAGTTCATTTTTTTAGCCACACAAACACTGTACAAAGGTTGAGGATTGTTCTGATTAAAATCTGGGGAGTGGATTCAACTAATGAAAATTAGTGCAACACCATTATTATCCGTGGGGCTACATAACTTTATACAAGCTTTCAATGTGCTCATGGTTGGAGTGCCTTTGCGAGTCCGATTTTAACAGCAGAGAAGCTTCTTGCAACTTGTTTGTACAATTGGATGTGCTGGGCTGCTGGTGGCTTTTGTGTACGTATCAATTCCCTGTTTGTCATGGTATCGTTAGCGCTCCTCACAGCTGTAACAGGTTATGACATGCTCCCAGTGCTATACGTGTTGATGAATATTAGACGCTTCAAGCCATGATATTATCAGCTTTCACAAGTAAGCCCTTTTGGATTTGTTCAGCACTGAGCGGCTGAGACCCAGCTCAGGGTGCTGGCGGGGAGTTTGCTAACCGAATGGCTGTGCTTCCCTCCAGCCAAAACCCGGAGCACCGGGGGAGCCAAGCTGCTGGAGGTGACATTTTTGCATAGCATATGAAACAAATTCTTGACCTCTTGGGGCTATTTATTAACTCTGGTGGTTTGGCCAAATTCCAATGTGAATAATTATCCCTGGTTTTTTCACTGGTTTTAATTAACGGTTATATTCATGTTCAGTTCTAGCTTTTTGCGATTGGCTGTTAATCAGTTGGTGTGTTTTGCTCTGTAGGTGGGAGTTGCATTTTAATATGGGAGAAATGGATTCAGCAGCTCAGATGTCTGGGGTATTTGTTCAGCTGTGGATAAATATTAATTTTATCCCAGACTAAAGGAAATTAAGACAAGGACTATGTGTCTGTAATAGGAGATAAACTAAGTGAACTTAAACTACCTTACAGTTATCTCTAAGCCCAAATATATTACAGTGTAATAACACAGAGACATGGCTTCCACACAGACCCATACCTTTTCCTGTTTGGCACCATGTGAAGTAGACAATAAAAATGTAATGTGGCTTTAAAAGTTAAAGGTTAATTTAGTCATAGTTGTGTCCATGAACACTAAAAGTATTTTGATTGTAAGTATCTGGAGTTTGCTTGATATCAGCATGGGGGACAGATTAATATTTTTAATAGTGACAAAAAAATATCCTGTTTTGAAGAACTGAAGGGAAAAAGATTGCAACAGTTAATTAACATTTTTCCACATAGTTATGCAGAATGTTTCACTAAGTTTTAACTTTAAGATGAGGATGAAGAATATGTGACATGGTAGATTAAAGTTGTTTGGGTCTCTTAAATATGTATTTCTGTATCTTAGGATATTTAGATTTCTTTTTAAGGATAAATTTGCATTGCTTGGTTACAAAGGAATTATAACTCCTTTCTGATGTGCCTTATGCTTCTGCTGTATATTTACAATTCCAGCTTGCTGTCATATTTGATCTATGTTTTTCTGTTTTCATTTAACAACTTAATATACAAAACCAGAGCCCCCAAGAGAGCGTTAACTGTACATATTTGTAATTGTTTAAAGATAGGAATCATATAAAAAAATAATCATTTTTTAATGCTGGTGCATTACGGCTTCTTTATTGGCCACTAGAGCAATGCAAAGCAACCCAAGCACACAGCCCAGCTAGGCAGGCTCGCGGATGCTTTGTTCTGCCAGTGCCGTGCAGAGCAGCCAGAGCGGGTGTTTGAGCTTACCTTTCCTCTGGGGTCCCAGTTCTTTCTGTATGGCCCCTAGGTTCCTCTCCTGTACATGCCTCAAATAGCTTCTGTTCCCTGTGCTTCTTTGTTTAAGTAAAGTAATACTGGCTTTCCTTGCTGCCTAGGCAAATAGGAGAGAATCTGATTGTTCCTGGAGGAGTCAAGACCATAGAGGCTAATGGGCGCATGGTTATTCCTGGGGGAATAGACGTCAACACTTACCTACAAAAGCCCTACCAAGGAATGACTGCTGTTGATGACTTCTATCAAGGCACAAAAGCAGCGCTAGCAGGGGGCACCACCATGATCAGTGAGTATTAGCAATACTAACTCTTCCCACCCCAAGCTGAAGCTCGTGTAGCACATCTGGGGATAGCTACAGGAGGCTCCATACCCATTTTCTGAGATCTTCTGCAATGAATCTTCAAATTGCTGGGCACTGTGCAGGAGAGCCATTCATCATTGTCTCCAAGAGTTGGCCTGAAAATGAACCTACCCTCAGAAACAAACAGCGGCATGGGGAATTGTCTCTTGGATTTCCCTCTGAAATACAGAACAAGCACTGAGGGATAATATACCTACTCTTGGGATTTTGGAAAAACAATGTAATTAGTGCTGTAAGTATATGGCACAGAAAATCTGACAAAGATCCGCAGTTCCCACCTGGTGACATTGCAGGGGCTTTGGAAATAACAAGATGCTTATTTATGAACTTGGATTTGGCACCAGGGATTGAGGAAGTCCTTACCAGAGATGTCCTGGAGGAACATCTTTCTTGGTGGAAGGGAGAAGTGTTTCTAGTTGTTAAAGACCCTTCTTCTGTCTACCAGATGGCAGGACAAGATTTGTCGCTTTCCTACTAGCAGTGGCTTGGCCCTTGGTTAGAGTTTGTGAGGCAGTTGTTCAGGTGACATAAATGGTCTTAGCTTTCTTGTGCAGAGGAGCTGCCCAGTGGGGTTTTACTCCCACTGAATTGGAATGTGGCTTTTTTTGCTGAGTGGTGTTATCTATTACCTATGTTTAGCAGCAAGTATTAGCTGAAAGGATCTCTGGCAATAAGCACAAAATGCACTGCTGTTCATTACTTTTGTTAATAATTTTTTAAGTGTATGTTCTTCAGTTAAGGCTTCCTTTGCAGGAAGGGTTTGCAGATGCCACCAATAAGCCCATCTTGCTTTGTTTCCATACTTACTTTTGACCTAGCCCTGCAAAGATAAGTATATGTGCATAAGTAGTCATGTCTCTATTTTACGCCAGTAAACATTGTGGCATCGTCAGATGCAAAAAGCCTTGAGTGAAGATGCATAGTTGCAGCGCACTCAATCTGCCATACAGTGTGGCTCAAGTGTTTGTGCTCTGCATCATCTCTGTTCAGACCTTTGGCTATATTCCCAATTCTGGCTGCTGAGAAAGCATTCAACATCTCCATTGATATATTGGTAAGGCAGAGTGGGTCAATTCAGTGACTACGAGGCACTGGTTAATAATAATGCTTACTGTGAAATACATAGAAATGGACACATCAGACAATAAATACAAGTAAGTCCAGAACTTGTGGTCTCTTACAAAACAGTAAAGGGAAAACCAAATGTTTCCTGAACTGTGAGATGTTTGGCTCTCCCACTGTGTGTCCATTGATGCTGCACCAAGCAGGTTGCCAGACTCAGCTTTAGTATAGACTGTCCACAAAGTCTGCTGTACCTGTACCTGCTGTACCTGCTGGACCTGGCCAGCCTCCCACAGTTACAGTCTGCACACAGACTGCCTCCAAGGCTGCTGTTTTGGCCGAGATGCTGGAAGGCTACTTACAGGCACTGAGGAAATCTGAACAGTGTGCAGGCTGGGTAACAGACACTGAATCTCTTTTTCAGTTGACCACGTGCTTCCAGAACCTGGATCAAGTTTACTGACCTCCTTTGAGAAGTGGCATGAGGCAGCTGACACCAAATCCTGTTGTGATTACTCTCTCCATGTGGACATCACCAGCTGGTATGATGGGATTCGAGAAGAGCTGGAAATACTGGTGCAAGACAAAGGTTAGTGAGTGAAAATGAGTAGTATTTTTGTTTTTATTGAAATATCATATGGAGATGAAATTTTGAAGTCTTTTAATGAATGCATCGTCCAGAACAGAAATGCACAGGTGCTAGTAATGCTGCCCAAGGATCTGCACTACCTTGGAACTTTTGTGTTCACTTGCTGCTGTGTAAAATAGACCTAAAACTTTGTGCATTAGTGCTAGTCAGCAGCAAGGCTGATGGAGGGAGTAGGTTTACCCCAATATAGGCATGGAAAATTAAGATGTATATGTTGTCAGATACAAATGTATCACTTTATGCTTGCTTGTACATGTGGAAATAGGCTCAGACGTTGCATGCTTAGGTTTTATTTTAAGATAAAACTCAGAGACCAGCATTTAGGGTAAAAGCCCAGTCACCTTAGATCCCCTATTTCATGAATGGAGAGAATGAGACATTTAAAGGTAGAGGTTCAGATTTTAACTAGACTGGAATCTTTCCATTTAGCTGCCTCAAATTAAGCCCAAATATGAAGGGCACATGTGTCTGAGAAACTGTCATCACAGGCTAGATCTCATTTCTCAGCAACGGCTTAGGGTAATTTACTTGCTGAGACTAGATTTTTTTACATGCCTATATTTTTAAAAAAGGTTCAAGTTATTAGAAAAAAGAGAAGCTAAAGTTAGGTACCTAATATTGAAAAAATGTCCTGATTTTCTCAAGTGCTTGGTCTCCAGTGGCTTTTCCTGAAGTTACTGGAAGACGCTTTGTTTCAGGACTTATAAAAACCAGGTCACTTATTTAGGAATCTATTTAAGACACATATGGCTTGATTCAGTTCAATTAACGGGTCTACTATCATGTGAGATGCTGTAGGTTACCCTATCTGGACTCCAGCTACCACACCAGAACAGCACCGATAAAACCTCTCATAAATCCTTTTCCATACATGCCAGCTCAGCGTGGCAGTCTCATATGTGGAGGGCATCTTGGTGGCACCAGATACGTGTGTGTGGGCAATTGAATCTAGCCTTCAAAAAATAATAATTTTGATCTAGTTCCTTAAAATTCTGCCTTACAGCATGGATTTTCAGTCCAGAAACATATTTTTTCAAATATTTTGCACTTGATACTTGCCTTGAAAATGCATGGAATATTAATTAAGAAATATTTTCTGAAGTGGTATTTAGTTACCACGGGTAAATCAGAACGACCCTTGTGTTGGGAAGTCTTAAGTACTATGTGTATGCAGCATCCTTTGTAAGGTGTATTGCTAGTGATGACTTAGATTTGAAAAATTGTCTTTATATAAAAATGTACTATCAAAGGAGAAAACCAAAGCAAAATCCTATTTTTGAGTGAGCAGTTGTTCACTGAGATACTGTGGAGGTGCAGTCACATGGGGATTTTATCCTGTATCGCAGCATGCTAGCAGTACGTGTGCTGTATAACCAGATTTTAGGCAACAAAACCCTTCAATCAGCAAGATTACACATAATTTAGAGAAACTGCAGCTGGTCTTACATAGTTCATTATAATATAGGTGATTTTTACAAGGTGATGACATTTGTCAACACTGATGGTGCCAAATCTGTGCTGTTTCCCTGCTATCTGCGTTAACATGGATACGCTGCTGTGCATTAGCTGACTGCACTCTCAGACAAGTATACCGTGCCTTGTTTCAAAGGTTAGATACTATTTTCCAGAGCTCCCGGATCACAGATGGCTCAGCACTCCCAAATGTGCCTGAGGGCTTACAGTAAAAGCCTGGTGCAGACAGTTAGGTTAATAGTTTTCTCCAACTATTGAAATGTGAGTTTTCAATATAAATCTGACATGCCTTTCACTCTTCAGGGGAAGCAGGAATCTGTTCATCGGTTCCTGAACTGGGATGTGTGACGAGGCCCTTGGCGGCCTCTTTGGTGGCAATAGCATTAGGAGGTCACCTTTGTTCTCACGGATGCTGCAGTATGTCTCAGGCAGTCAAAGTGAATTACGCTCATGTGTTAGGAGATGCAAGGTAAGGGCCAGTATGAAAGCACAAGCACAATAGGAAATATTTCAGTGTGGCAGGGGCTTTCAAATTAATGGATAATATCTGCTGATAATTGGAAACGTTTGAGCCAGCTGGTGCAAATAGACTTGATGTCAATGGAGTGACGCTGGTTTTCATCAGCTGGGAATCTGGATTGAATTTGTTCTCGGCTGATTGTCTGGTGGGTGAGTTAGCCAAGTAACAGGGCTCAGTTAATCACGTTTCAATGCTGCATGTGCCTAACACAATCTCGGCATGAACAACAGGGGAGCTCACAGAGCTGCTGTTGAGGTGCCCTGTCATGAGGTATAACTGAATAATTAATCAGTTTTAAATCAATACAAAGCTAATTTAAAGAGGGACAGGCTTTGGAAGGGCCTGGAGATTTTGTAGAACCAAATGTTGATTATAAAGACTCAGGCTTGTAGCATTTTGGCAGCTAATTTGCGACTGGGCTTCTCCAGTACATGCAAAGGAACAACAGCCTGAAATGTGTTGACAGACGCCTCACTTGTTCCTTTAACTACTGCACTTTGTCACTGTTCAAAAAAACCTATAGCACTGTCTCAAATTTGGAGAGGATCCTGTTGAGTACTGGTGCAAGAGCAAGCAGGACATTAACAAGAATGTAGCATGTATCAAATGTTAAACATTAAGGTCAATAGGCCATGGATCAGGTCTTTTGAAAAGCCACGTATTTCTGATGAGTGGATCAAGACACCAAACCAAGGCATTAGGCAAAGAGTCTAATCTTGGATACCTATGTAAATTGTTGTTATTTTATCTTGGTATCTTGTAAAGGTACTCTCTTTGCAAGGCAGGATGGTTCAAACCATCTCTCCTGTTAGCGGTGAAGGCAGCCCGGGAGATGCCCTTCCACTTTGTGTGTATCTGATGTGGTAGCCAAGGGTGTGGATGTGCACTTAGATGGGAGAACTCTGCTTCTGCACTGTGGGAGCTGTCGGTAAGGGACAGGCTCAAGATCCCGTGGCGGGATCCCTTCTACTCTCATTGACTTCAGGGAGAACATTCACTGAGTGGGAGAAAAACTCACAGTCATTTTACCAAGGTCAGGAAAGGGCCTAAGAAGATACAGGCAATAAAAGAAAAAGGAAGAGAATCTATATTACTTGGGTCAATGTACGTCTTCCAACCACAGTACCCAGAGAAAGCTGCCTTGTCTCCTGCGGGATTGATTACATGAATTACCTTTGGCTAGATCCCAGTGGATAAAGGAGAGCAATAGGTAACCCTTTGCTTACAGAGAAATGTGTATGAGGGGATTCAGTCCCGCGCCATCACTGAGGCTGGTTGGCATGGCTTGGACCAGCCTTGACACGTCTCTCATTGCTTCATGTGTGCATGGTCACCCGTGCAGAAAGGTGGCTCCCAGGTGCAGCTGACATCTGAGACACTGTGTGGGTTCGTGAGGAGAAACAGAGCTTTCCTCCAAGGCCGGTTGGGCAGATGTGATCAGTCAGAGGGGAGATGATGCTGCAGGCATGAAGCTGTGAGCCCTGACCCCAGGGAAGGCGTAGTCAAGCTTAGAGGTTTTAAAGGAGGGACATACTAAGTACATTGAAACTGTGTAATGAGGAATAGGCTGAGGGATTACAGGCCATGCATGTTTTCTGGGAACTTGAGAAATATGAGGAAAGGAAGAAAGGACAGGCTCACAGGCTGACAGGGCTCCGTGGTCCAGGCTGGATTTGCTCGGTGTGGAAGTCCACAAGGAGGGGCTGGCTCCTGCTTCGTATTTCTCTCTGAGCTGCCTGGCTTTAGCAGGAAGACATAATACCAGGGATCATTTCAAGGTTTTATCCTCCATGTATCCTAGGGTACTTTAATCTTGTAATTGTGAATAACCAAGTTCTCTGTGTGAGTGTGAATAGCCATACCTTCTGCCTGAGGATATATCTGCACCTTCTAGACTCGTGAAGGAGTTATATCTTCATCAGAGAACCTTATTCATTCGGTGTAGCAAACATGAATAACATGAACAGATCTTTCTTTTTCCTCTTGCCCCGGGAAGTACAACTATTTTGAAATGCAGCGTACATGGCTCAGACAGCTTAGAATTTACTTTTCTTTTAAGCTAGAAAATTCTGAGATCAGTCCCTGTACCAAACTGGGGATGTTGTCAGTAGACTAAAGAGTAAGGCAAATTTATAAACTAATATGAATTCATATATACAGAAAATATGAACAGAAGGTCTTTGGAATTCCTGTTCTGTTAGAATACAAAGCTGTGTAAATAATTGAATCTTTGAAATAAATAGCAAAACTTGTAGGGTTTTGAATACAGTTGGTTCTTGGCAACCGACACTCACCACTAGCATTTCTTACTGATTTCTAGAATTCGGAGCTGTCATCTTTCATGGTTTTGTATGACTGCCAACATAAATCCTTCCATCTTTGGAAGGTGGAAGGAGAGGTATGGTGAGCTGCCCTTGTAACTGGCTTCAGACTTTGCTTCCACTCCTTCCCAGTGTCTGCCATCTGCTGAGCTGGGTGCTTCGGGCAGTAGGATCAAGAAAAAGCAAGTCTGTATGCAAATTCAGATATACAGTTCCTACAGCTTCTCAGCACTTTGGGGAAACTTAACTAGAAGTTTATCTATTAAAAAGCTGTTTCAGGTCAAGCTGACATGTTTTCCTGCTTAGCTAAAGAAAGCTAAAAAGAAAACCAGTGATTCACAGAACCTTTCACAAGTTTTTTTAAACTTTACAAACTTTACGTGCTTGCTTTAGCCACTATCGCTTGTCTGTGATTTGGCTACAAGCAATCTCATTTGCAGTGGTGGCTGGGTTGCTCCGGGGCTGAACACGGGCAATCCACAGAGTCCAACAAATTCCTCCAGAGAAGAGGGGATTCAGGCTTCTAGTCCTAGCAGCTGTAAATGCAGCTGTGGAGCCATGCTTTATTTCTGGTGGTCACTGGTGAAAAGCCTAGTCCAGATGAATATTCTATGACCTATGTTTCCTGAAGTTTTTGTTCAAATACAATTTAAGAATCCACTTACATGGCAACACCTTTGAATTTTGTCTTGGAACAGGTGTGAACTCTTTTCAAGTCTACATGGCCTACAAAGATCTCTACCAAATGTCCGACAGCCAGGTATTGTTCTGAATGCTTTTCATTGCTCTCTTCTGTGATCTCCCTCCTTACACTTGAGTTGTTACTAAGGTTGAATCCCAGTGAAATGTTCCCACTGACCTGAGTGGCACTGGGGGAAATGGGCAGTGGAGGAGTTGTTCTCTCTGGAGGGTCAGTGCCGAGCAGTGTTGAACATCTGCATGTGTTCCTTCAAGTGTATGACATTCACCTTCTGCAAGGATTATCTGGTGTCTCCCAACATTGCAACCACTCAGCACTGCTCAGGATTTTGCCATGCACTTTATTTTGCTGTTACCTTTCAAGAACTCTAGGTCAGAGAGGGAAGAAAAGATGAAGCACTGGAGGCGGTGGCAGTTTTAAGATTTCAAGAGTTTCTCGGTTGCTGCAAACAGCTAAATGGAATTGCTCTTTGGGGGAGGTGACCTTTTCTCGTTAGGGCTGGAGATAACAATGAGCTTGTTTGTCTAGAGCTCATTACAGATTCCAGACTCTTCAGCTTTCCCATTCATAAGTATCAGGTCATTGTAAATGGACAATGGCATCTGTTAGTAGTAATAATATTTGCTTATTCAGTTGAGAAAATGTTTCTTTCTTACTTATTCCCAGAGCTATAGCTCTTGGTCTCTTAAATAACTGTTGTTACACCTCCAATCCATGTGGTTTTAATTGGAATTTTAGATATAATGATATATAAATATTCTCTGAGAGGCAGTGCCTGTTAAATTCAATTCCCTGTTGGAATTCCCAAGAGAAATACATCAAAATGTTTAATGTGTGGCTAGACTAATGTTTAAATGCTCATATTGCAGGCTGTGTATTCTGACCTATTCAATGCTAGCTGAAGTGCCCTAGTGCAAAAGTGGGCGCTGAAGAAACCGTGTCTTCAGTATTTGATCTGTGTTTGGAAACTGAGCTCCCATGTTGCTGAATTCTGATTTAAACAGGGAACATGCTACCTGAATACCTTTTGGAAAGGGAACTGAATTTCAGTAGATCTACGCTTAGAAATTCTCAGTAAAAGCAATAGGATTAACTATTTCCCTTCTGTGTGGATGGGTTTTGAATCTTAGAAAGCAATAAAAAAAAGGATGCTCTAGAGAAAATATTACAACTTTTAACTGGAGAATTAAAGATGATAGTGAAAACTTGACACTGTCTGCTCTAAGGTAATGGTGCAAAATGCCTGCACTTCAGAAGAGAGGTGTTTTAGCTGTACTAAGAGAGTCTGTAGTCCATGGGAATAAATCCATTTTACATTTGCTAAAACTATGGAAGAGAGACTACTCACTAAGCTTAGGCCTGCGTGGGAGGGCGTGAAGAGGTAGCTCTGCAGGACAAGGGGCTGGGGGAGGCACTATGTCCGAGGGAGATGCAACCCTGCTCGGGACTGTTGAGCCTGTCTCGATGCAGAAGGGCAGCGGCTCGTCCTGGGGCTGGCTGGTGTGTAGCGGGTGGGTCAGTCAACACCAAGCAGTGAAGCTCTGACTCCATGTAGAAAGCGGAGAATGGAAAAGGGAGATAATTTGCTCTTTGCCTAGGTAAGTACCAGCATAGAAGGAGCAAAACTGAGATGAACAGAGAGGTCTGAGTAATGTGTTTTCCTTATTCAGCAGTGTTTCCTTCTTTGTACTACCTGCAGCTTTATGAAGCCTTTACCTTTCTAAAAAGTCTTGGGGCTGTTATCCTGGTCCATGCTGAAAATGGAGACTTGATAGCTCAGGTGAGTGAACTGTCATTTTTGCTTCACTTTGTGAGAACACAGACAAAAGAGAGAAGTAAAACCCTCCAGTCGGAGTATGGGTAGGAAAAAAGGAACTACCTGGTAAGTGCCTTAATGGGGCCTGATTGTGTAACCTGTGGGGTTACACACCGTTGGTGTAACCCCGGGGATGAGAGGATGGAGGCCCTTCTGCGTGCTTTGGCAGAGCATCTGTGAGACAGAGCAGCGATCCAGACAGCTCCTTGCCTTGGCAGCAGATGAAGACTGGGTCAGGGGGGCAGAAGGAAGCAAGAAGATCTCCTCTGAATCCGGCAGAGACAAGTGAAGCAGTACAACGGATAGCCTTGCTCAGAGATTTTGGGGACAAAAAGTGGAGCTGGAAAGCTTTATGCTAATGTCTCTTGCTGCAGCTATCAGCATAAGCAGCATAGTGAGTTTAAAGTGGGTGGTAAAGCTCTCAGACCTATTTATTTTTAAGAATATTCTTATAACTCTCTGAAGTTTGAGAATAAGAAACCACCACGATCTTCTAAACATTTAAAAAATGTGCGTTAAAGTGTAAGTCATGCTCTTTGAAGATGCCTGTCAGAACCAGGAAACTGGGCTCAAATTCAGTATGCTCCATTAAAATGTCCCGGATCCCCAGTGCACTCTTTGTAGGTCAGGTCCCCCATGTAGGTACTGTCCTCACACTGGAGTGTGCTGTAGCTCTGATCTGTGCAACAGAGGTATCCCGAGGACAGCCGTCGTAAACCTCCTGCTGGTCTTTCTATAAAACAGAATGGGCGGGTTTGGGGGGGTATTGTTATGACTCCATACATCTGTGGCAGATTAATCTTTTAAGGCTGTTGCAGAGATGTCTCCCTCCTCTGATCCCATGTACGTGCGTAGAGCCCCTCTGAGGTCCGTGAGGCTCCGAGTGAGCCGACTGATTTATCTGCTGAGCTCTTTAGCTGCTGGTTTATCCGCTAAGGACTAGGCTGCAGAGCTGACAGGGAAATTACAATAGCTAAAAACAAGTTGTCTTGTTGAGATCTGGACTAGGGAAGCCACCTTGTCTCATGGTTAAGGGAGAACCTCAAGTGAACGTTTGAGTGGTTGGGCAGTATGTAAGGGCTCTTGCCCACGTGGGTTTATTTTGTTGTTTTTCCTTCAGTGGAATTATGTCCTTTATCTGCCTGGTAGGAATTTACCACCTTTCAGAGCCTTCTTTCCCTTTTCCCTTCAAGTTTGGCCAAAATAACCACTGGGCTCAAAAGTTACTAGTGAGGAGTCAACAGGAATATACAGTGCAGTTGTGTCCTTCCCCCACTGAAACCAGGTGAAAACCCTCATTTGGGTTCAAGAGGGAAAAAAGGTTGATTCCCCTTGAAGATTAGCATGATTTAAAACTACCAAAATATATAAACTATAGTTTTAATACAATATAAAATATCCAGTAGAACAAAAATTAATAAGAAGAAACATAATAAGTCAATATTATTGTAGGAATGGCAAAATGAAACAAATCAAATGGCACCCATGATGTTTTGATATGTTCCCCATTAAAAGCAGGGTGCGCTCGTGGAATTGCATTTCTGATAGAAATCTGTTTCAGTTACATTTTTCTTTCATCAGCTTTAATATATAGCCATGGAATATGAACATACAGGGCAGAAGAATTATCAGGAAAAGAAGAAGTAGTAAAGAAATGTAAATTATGTTATACATCAACATATTTCTTCGCCATTGCCATGTGTCATAAAATCAGTCTTTCCTTATGCTTTTATTTAGAAGGATTATTTGGATAGTGAAAAGAAAGCTGCCTGCAGGGAGGTTTTGCAGGACTGTCCTGTGTGAAAATCCAAATTTGATCTTATCAAACAAATATTCTATCTTATTAGCACTATTAAATCCACTTACAGTGGGTAATTTTATCATATGATCTGATTTTATGACTTCCTTCAAGATGCAAACCTATCCTTCTTTCTGTTTCGTTCTTTGCCATCTTGCTATTTTTTGCATTATATGGTTGCAACTTGATTTTTTGTTGTATTTTAATTATCTGAAGTCTTTAACTGGCACTGTTCAGAGCTGTTGCATTAATGATTTAGAACAGCTATTTTTAAGAATACCTATGAAACGTTACGATTTTCTGACCAAAATAATCTTAATTAGAGAGTCAGATTAATACATTCCTATTAATGCCTCTTCAGCCTTGATTGATTGCAGCAAAGGCAAAAGTATATGTGAATATTAACTTGCTCAGGTTTTGCTGGAGTATGTTGGTAATGTGTGAGCTTTTCACCCTCGGGGACCTGGGATCAAATATTTATTAGATGACACAGTAAAGTATGTTCGGTAACTTCATCCTGGTCTCTAGGGGACATTTGTCTGTATCACAGAGTCATTACATTTGTTGAACTTGGCTCATTAGAGACCTGTGAGCCGGGCAGGCCAGGGTCGGAGGTATGTCAACAGCTCTGGTCCTACTTCTGCTCTGCTGGCAGACCTGGACCAGCCTCAGATCAGAAGTGGTTGGCCGCCATTTTCTACAAAAAGGGAAATTTATTCCAATACCACTGCTTGACCTTAAATTAAAAGATAGCTGAAGCTTTTTGTCTATTAAAAAAAAATCTGACTCCTGTGAAGCTTGATAGGCACAGATTTTTTCCAACAAACCCCCATTGGTCCTAAGATGGGCTTTTTGGTGTGGACACAGTCCCCTCAGAACCAGAGGCACTGTTTTGCTTTCGTGAAAACATAATTTTAGTGGTTCACTCTGTAGGAGAAAAGTGTTACAGAAAACCGGATGCCAAAGGCAAGACTTTATTTGATGAAGTGTCAGCAATGCTGAAAGTTTAACGAAGATAAAAGTGCTTCATGGATTGCAGCCAGAGGGGAACTTGTGCGAGTGAAGAAAGAATTGTGGGCTGGAAATATCCATAATTACTATTTAGTATATTGATTGAAACCTGTTCCCTGGGTTGCAGTCTAGAGAGCAGAGGAGATTTCCGATGGTGCACCCCAACAGCTCGAGGCACAAATATGCTCTTTTGCACTGCAGCGACAAATCTTCCCCTGAAATCTGTGCTGGCTGCGCGGAGTGGATGCCGGGGCGGAATGGGACCAGTTTATAGCCAGTGTTTTCAGTCTTCCTCCCCCGGCAGCAGGCTTACGCAGCTGCATTTACACAGACAAAAAAGGGACAGTCAGACAATATGGCTGTTAATCCGCCAGAGGATGCCTGGTGCAAGGGTCTCATCCTGGAGAGGTTGTCAGCATTTATCTCTTATGTTGCAGGAACAAAAGCGTATCCTGGAGATGGGAATCACCGGACCCGAGGGACATGCCCTGAGCAGGCCCGAGGAGGTAAGAGACTTCACTCATTTTGTCGTTCATGGAAATATTTTGTCGAGTGTGTAGTATCGGAGCTTGGCTTCTGTATGTGCAGATGATAGATGGGTGTGCGAGGAAGGGCAACAGTCTGCTGCTTCCCAGCCTCTTCCAGTCTTCTTCAAAGCCTTGAAAAGTCCAGGTCCCCTTCAGCCTTTTTGTTTGCCTGAAATACCCTTTTGCTGCTGCAGCAGCTGCGTTCCTTCGGTCTTTGTACACTCAGGAGTCACAGCTCCTGCTGCCCCGGGCACGGGCGTGCACGTATTTTTGAGCGTGACCCTTGTGATTTGATTCATGACAACAAAAAAAGAGGCTTATCAGGGTAAAAATCAGCGGTGCAGCTTGTGGGTTAGGCTTTGGAGTAACTGCATTCATTAAAATGCTTGGGCTGAAAACTTCCTATAAGATGCATGTGTATGTATATGCCATGCATATGCATAAGCCGACATATAAATCTACATTTATGCCGGCAGATACATTTGTAGTAGAAATGCAGGCTGTAGAAATGCAAATATGTGAGAATGGAAAGATGCTGCGAGGCAGCTCAGTTTATGCAACTCTCTTATAATAAAAACCAGGCTCTGGCCAGGATCATCTCAGGCATCTGGAAAGGATTTCTTTAATGAGAAGAAAAAGGTGGAGACATGTGGATGTCCCTTAATGTACACAGTTCAGACCGTTAATGGGATGATGGAGGGCGGTAGTGGGAAGTGACTGCTTTCCTTGAAGACTAAAGAGACAAGGCCCTGGGGATTTGAGGCTAAACTTGAAGAGATTGTTGTGGTTTGCAGATCTTTATATAACCTCTCCCCAAGGCGAAAGGAATCAGCTTAATTGGTCGCATTCTTCTATTGAACTGTTTATGTACTTTTTCATTTTGCTGTTTAACTTCCACCTAAATTATTCTAAAAGAATGGAGTCGTTTCCTTTTAATGAGAACAAGGGCCTAAGTAAAATCTGCATTTGCAGTTTCCAGAAAGGAATATTGCATCTTTCTGACTGTGCATCTGACCACCTCAGCCCCAGTCCTGAGGTACAGAGGCCCTGCATCCTTCCCTGGTCTTCTGCGGGTGCCTTTGGGGCTTTCAGAACAAATGTTGTGATAAAAGTCCTAGGAAAACCTGAAGCGACAGTCTGATTTAAAAAATAATATTCTACAAAATTGTGAAGAATTAAGCCATATGGTTTTGGAAGGGCTAAATTGCTCAACTTTTCTAGCACAACTCTTGGAGAGAATTTCTGTACCATCGAGTCAGTATTTTCAGTCACAATGGAGTTTTAGGTTATTAAAATGCTGATACTGTGAGTCCATCTGGGAAGGAGGTATAAAACAGATGAGTGGGGAGAGGAGTCTTCAGAGCCCCTGGGAAACACTGCTCCTCTGTCTGAAGGTGACTGCTTTGTGTGTCTACATCCCAGATGGCTCTCTGGGAGGAGATTGCTTGCTGACAGAGGGGACTTACTGAGCGATGCTTCAAAGGCTTTTATGGATTATGGGCTAAATTCAGTCCATAGTGCTGAAGTTGCTATTTGAGAATACTTTACATTCACTGTCATCCTTATGTAAAGATTGCATAGGGTAAGCTGCCAGGAAGAGCTCAGAGGTTGTCTCCAAGCTGGGGCAATGTTTCCTTGCTTCGTTCTCCTTCCAATTGCAGGGTAGAAGTCTGAAGCAGAAAGGTGGGAGGGAGGTAAGAAGGAGCCCCATCAGCTGCTTGGACGTGACCTTTCCTGGGATGGAGGGAGCCAGGGAGCTGTATTTGTGCTGGGGCTGTACCCCATTAGCGAGTACAGCCTGGCTGTGGTTACTCCTAACACGAAGTGTCTGAGGTTGGGTTAGCTCCCTGTTTCCCAGCACTGCGTCTCTCTCTATGGAAAAAGCAGAATCAACCCCTGAAGAGTTGCTGCTAAACAGTGAGAAATATGGCTTGGTCCTCCAGTTCATTTTTCTTCAGTCTGCTTTTGCACTTAACTTTTTCCTCCTTGTTTTCCTCAGCTTGAAGCAGAAGCAGTTTTCCGTGCCATCACCATTGCCAGTCGAATAAACTGCCCAGTGTACATCACCAAGGTGATGAGCAAGAGTGCGGCTGATATCATTGCACTGGCCAGAAAGAAAGGTAGGAGACTTCCTTTTCTCCCCCAAACTCGTTTGCTTTGTTGAATAGAAGCTCAGTGGAAAAACTGAGCTGAAATCACAAGATATAGGGAGAGGTTACCAATGAGTGGTGACAGGTTCACAGACCCTAAATATTTACGGCTGGGAAAGATGAAGGGAAATCCTTTTACATTTTGCAGTTGAGAAACTCTCCCCACAAACTGTCCCCTTGAAGATTGTCCTGTAACTCTTCTTTATCCTGTCTTCCCTTTTACCTTTCCCTTAGACTGCTGTATCTCTGTTCATGGGAGGGAGATATTTTCTTCCTAACAGGGTCTAGCACATCCTCTGTGCCTTTTGGGGTTATTTCAGCGTATTGCCCTCTGAGGGGTAGCTTGGGCAGTGAACCTGCTGTTAGAGACGCCCGGTGCTTGCTCCTGGTCTTGCTGCCGGAGGCTGACCCCGTCAGATGTGCACTGGAGACATCTGCGGGCTGACATTGCTTGCTGGGGCTGTGGAGGGATCCAGGTTACAAAGCACCCAAAAGGGGCTTGTGAGCCTGGAGGCAGCTGCTTTCGAAGCTGCATTTGCGAGTCAGGCCTGTTCTGCTGGTTGGTGCTACAAAGCGCATGAGCAATATGGAAAAGCCAAAGAGCAAAACATCGTCTTGATATTTGTGTCCTTGGAGACTTGGAGTATGGTGCTGGGAACCATATGCTGCTATCTGCTGGTGCTGTGCCCAACCTGGGAGTAGTAAAAAGGCATCTGTCTGCTGAAGCCCATCCTCCACCTAAATGCACTCCAAAGCAGAGCAACGTAGAGAACATGGCTGTGATTAAAACAGTACAAATTAAAACCAGATCTGAACTGTCTCCTTCTGGATTAGAAAGGGAGCTTTGTAAATATGCTGATCAAAAGCATGTGTAGCTCAGAGAACCTCCTGATCAATTTTTTATCACACAGACAAAGCCAGGGCTGCTTAGTTTTCTGGGAGCAGTGCATAAATTATACATGGCTGCATGCAGCAAGCAGTATAATGTGCTGAAGAGAGAGTGGCTTGTCATCAGTTCCTGTATATCCTTGCTTCCCCCAAGGTCCCCTTGTTTTTGGAGAGCCAATCACTGCCAGCTTGGGGACAGATGGGACACATTACTGGAGCAAAAACTGGGCCAAGGCTGCAGCTTTCGTGACCTCGCCACCTCTGAGCCCTGATCCTACCACTCCAGACCACTTAAATTCGCTCTTAGCATGGTAAGACCTTTTTTTTTACAGGCTGATGGTCAGGCAAGTGCAAAAGCCACATGGGATGAAGCACCTAGGGATCAGCTCGGTTTCCTTTAGACCAGTCTCATACATGAAACAGTAGAGAAGGGATGTAGAAAACCAGGGGTGATTGTATCGCTATGTTTAGGCTGTCAGTCAGGTGAGCAGGCATGGACTCTCCAGCTCCTGGTTAGCATGATAGAGAGGCAACTGCTGGCTATTCAGGAATTAATTCTTTTTCTTTCTGCTTTTCAAGTGATTCCTAGTTGTACAGCTAGATAGTCTTTAGCCCAGGATTTCAAACTGGCTTTCTCCACAGTTCTCTGTTTTCTCTAGCCAGATTGTTAATATATGATTGGATGGCATCCTCACCGTCCAGCATAAGCAACAGCCTGGTGGATAGACCCCCATTTGTGAGAACAGACTCAGTTTTAAGCCCTGGTCATATCTGGCAAGCACAGCTCCTGAAATCAGGGTTGCCCCTGAATGCAGAGTGTCGTGGTTTAACCTGGCAGGCAGCCAAATACCACGCAGCCGCTCAC
>NW_009212096.1:34165-52969 GCF_000690835.1 Fulmarus glacialis
TCCCCACCCCCCCCAGTGGGACGGGGAGAGAATCGGAAGGGTAAGAGTGAGAAAAACTCGTGAGTTGAGATAAAGACAGTTTAATAGAACAGAAAAGGGAAAATAATACTGATAATGATAAAATATACAAAATAAGTGATGCACAATGCAATTGCTCACCACCCGCGCTGACCGATAACCAGGTAGCGATCGGTACTTCCTGGATCACGCCTACCATTCATATACTGAGCATGACGTCACATGGTATGGAATACCCCATTAGCCAGCTGAGCTGGCTGTCCTGATTATGTTCCCTCCCATCTTGTGTACCTAGCTCAGTCAGTAGGCATGGGAGCTGTCCTTGGACTAGGAGGGCACTTAGCAACAACTGAAAATATCAGTGTGTTATCAACATTCTCCTCATACTAAATCCAAAACACAGCACTAGCAAGAAATTTAACCCTGTCCCAGCTGAAACCAGGACACAGAGATACCTAGAACCACAAAAACTTTCCTGGTGCAGTTTTTGTCAAAGCTGGTGTGGAGCCTTGAGCACTTTTGAGAATTAGGCTGTCCTAAACTAAATTGTAAGTGTTTGTAGCAGAGTTTAGTGGTTTTAGCTCCTGTATATTAAAAACTTCTGACTTGGTAGTTTGCCTTCAGCTGGGATGGACCAAAATCATAGAAGTTTACTTGTGTTTAGGTCTTGCAGCCTTGTTTTTACTTTTAGCTTGCCTTGTGTCTTTATAGGTTCCAGGGTCCTCAAGCTGGAAGACAGTGGTATGTATAGAGAAGGTATGTCAGGCAGGAGAAAGGCCAGAATGGATTACAAAGGAGACTGTCAGGGGCTCAGGTGGAGACAGGCTGGTGACTGGAGGCCACCACTTGACAGGATAGGGGTATGGGCTGACTGTCTTCAGGTTGGCAGGGAGAGGGTTATCACTAGAGAGGTGAAAGGAATGTGGACAGCAGAGGGAGAAGTGTCTTTCTCATATAGAAAAGAAGACATCAGCAATGCCTTGCCAGCAACCCAGACTGTAAACCCATCCCTGAAAGTATTTCCTGCCTGTAGCCAACTGTGGGTCTTCTTTAGTTTAAGCACAAGACCATCTGCTTTGAAATGATATGGAAATTCACAGCTGGGAAGTCCCACCAGGACAGATTGCTAGTGCTAGTGCTGGAATGAGGAACTCAAACCTTATTTAACGCCATGTGGTGGCACTCATCTCACCTGCTGCCTCCCCTTTCTAGGGTTTCCAATGCTCTAGACAGAACAGTAGAATTTGAACCCTAAAAGTGACCCATTGGTCTTCAGAAAACGTTTCCTCCCGAGGTTAGTTTTGCACATGACTAACTGGCAGGCTGTATGGCAGGCAGTGCCAGTGTGGCTGGTAATACAAGGCCCCTGCGTGTGTAATTCAGGCTTGGGCAGAGCTGCCCCTTAGGTGGATGGGCACATATATGTGATGGGAAGCTGCCATCAATCAATGCCACTGCTGCAGTATGCACGCATCTCTCCTTGCACACGGCGGGTCAGGCTGTGCAGTCCACCAAACCCAGGTTTTAACTCGGCTGCCCTAATGATGCTGCACGGACAGCACTACTAGTGAATGCACAGTTGAGCTCTGAGTTACATGCGGTTCTAGTAAGAATATGAAGCAATTTGTTCTGTTGTGACGGTCTGATGACAGAAATGATTTTCTATAATTGAGCTTTCTGTTCCTTAAAATAAGAACACGGAAGAAAAATTGCTTTTCTGGTCTGATCTGTCACTATCAGCACTGTAAAGAGTGAAACTCATTGTGTGAGGGTAAGGCTCTTAGCCAGCACATGTGAATGTGTATCAAAGTGTTTGGCTCTTTACTCTATCAGACATGGCTATACGTTTTCTAGAAGAGAGTCCCAAAATAATAGTATGTAGGTCAAAAGATTAGTTAAAATAGCAAGAGAATTTTTAGAACTGGAATCCAAATAATGACTTTTTTTAACACTAACATCAGAAAGACAAACGGAGGAGTCACAGAAGTTTTCTTTATCCTCCAAGCATGCAAAAATGGCTTTTTTCTTCTAGTGGCTTAAAGTCCTAGATCTTAAATGACAGCAGCTTAGCCTGCTTTCAGTTTTAATACTGTAAATCTATACGGTGAAACAAAAAAAAGAACTGTGTATTTTATCAGTCTGCCATGCATTTGTGGGGAATGTTATGCAGGGATGATGGTAAAGACAGTTTTCACTTTTCTATTGCACTGTTCGTTAGGAGACAAGTATTTTACATTCATTAAAAAATCCTTACAACATTCTTCCTCTGCAAGTATGCAGCATACTGCTTGTGCTGTTTTCCACAGAAAGTGTTGATTTTTCACTGCAAAGCTGAATGTATAAAAATCCAGCATGTCTCATGGGGTTTGCAGATTGGATTTGCCTTGTGAGATTTGGTCCTTGTTTCATCTGTGGGCCATGCACCTGAGGTGGCTTTCATCTTCCATGGTGTACTGCTGCATTATTGCTGCTGTGATATGCTGTCTCTTCCGAACTAGAAATGTGAGATCTTGGTGCTTCACGGAAGATGTAACCTGCCGTGAAAACCTCGTTTATGGTGAAGAGTAAGATGTCAAGGTATTGATGTGGCATTTAAAGATACACGTATGTCCACTATTAATTCCCACCACTCCCTATTTTGGAGATGTTTTCCGTGGTGATCCCTTGTCTCTCAGTTTTGTAGTTGATCTGATGCTCATCCCCCATTTGACAGTAGAGTATATCTAAACAGGAGGAGTGCCCTGTGGTTAACCAGGAGTTGTTGGGCAGCTCTCGAGTGACATGCTTCAGCTTCAGAAGTCTTCTGTTGATTAGACTGGGGAGTGCAGTGCATGTCATTAAATGTCATAAAATATCAGAGGAGAGGGAAAACAGAGTTCAGAAGAAGCAATGCCTTTTTATCTTTCAGGTGTAGGAATTAAGAGCGTGGTGTAAGAAGTGCAACATAACCTCAGGGGAATGGGCAGTGGTACAGGGCCTGGCTGTGACATTCATGTTTTCATGGTTGTATTCATCAGAGTGCAGAAAAGAGAGAGACGGTAAGCCACAAGAAGCTTAGCTGGCAGCAGAGCAACAAAAAGGAAGAAATAGCATTGCAATCTTCTGACTTCATTGTTGTGTTAGAATAAATGAATGTTTAACTGATGGATTTGGTTTAATCCTATGGAGTAACACCAGGCAGTCATTAATAATCAGGAATAGCTGAAACATAGCTGTCTTTTCACTATAAAATACATGGGTTTGGCTTCTGCTAAAAAATGGATGGATGGGAGCATGGTGAAGAACCAGAAAAGAGGCCAAAGGTTCTTCTCTAACTGTCAGCAATCATTAGGGCTGGCAGCCCAGAAAATTGCATTAGAATTACTGATGTGTGACACTTTTTTCTTCTGTACATGGCTATTTGTTAGCTTGTTGGAGTCTAAATTTGTGGACCAGAATCATTCAGATGTTTCAGAACTGGAACTTACATAATCAATTAAAGAAAAGGATGACAGGCTCCTGGGGACATCGTCCTTCTGAGTGATAGAAGAGAAATCGTAATGTGTTTCAATGTGCTTGACTCCTGTAAGCTTAATCAAGACCTAAAAATATCACCTGTTTTCTGTGGATATTGAAGAACTTATCTTCTTTTTTGTCTTTCTATTTTTGCAAGATTCTGCGTATTGGTTATGTTCTTCCTCCTTATTCCCGAGAGCAGCTGTGATCCAGTTCTGCTCTCTGCAAAAAAAATTTCTCTAGGCTGAAAAGACGACTCCTTGAATAAAGGCATTATTTAGCTCTTTTTGTGGTTTACTCCATGCCTTTTTCTGTGTAAGACCTTTAAGTTAGATAAATCCAGAGCACATGTTTGACCTGCACTATGCCTTTCTTTGTTTAATTAGACGACTACCTGATAAAAAACTTCCCTTCCTTTTTTATTTTCATGGTTCTGTTTTGGAAGGTCAGACAAGAAATATTTGTGTAAGAATTGCAAGAAAAATGTATGTGCAGGGGAGAAATGCAGGGAAACAAGCTTGATGCTCATGACTTTGCATTGTAAAATTTGCCATTATTTTTCAACATGGTTGTGAATTAATTTAGCTTGAGTAGCAGACATTTCATACAAGCTTCCGATCATTTCCTTAATCCTAGAGTAATCCTTTGTCCTGGTTCGTGGGCTTGTGCCTGATCTCTGTCGATAAGCAGCCTGAAACCCGAGGGGGCTGTAATCGGGGAGTTCAGGGTGCTCCTGGGGGAAAGTGGAGATGTCCAATGCCATTGTCGCTCTTCAGTGATCTGTAGCCAACACGTAAAGGCTGCTGACATGATTTACAGCCTATGCCTCTGGTGTGTAGGCTTGAAAGGTCCATTTACAGTTAGTTTGAGACCAAGGTAACCTTGGTGGTGCCTGGTCTAAACCTTCTGTGTGTTAACTCCACAGTGGGGACCTGCAGGTGACGGGAAGTGGACATTGCCCATATAGCACTGCCCAGAAAGCCATTGGAAAGGACAACTTCACTATGATTCCTGAAGGGGTCAATGGAATTGAGGAAAGAATGACTGTTGTCTGGGACAAGGCTGTAGTAAGTAATTACTTACTTTTATGGACTAAAAAGAAATTGAGTGTTGGCTGAATAATGAAAGCCAGGAGGCTCTTGGCCAGTACTTAAGTGACTTTCTAATATATTTCTGAGAATTCCCTGAGGGAGTGCTACTACGAGGTGAATTGTTTATTTCAAAAACCTTCTCCAGTTTTATAAACTCAGGGCTGTGTTTCACTTTTGACACTGCAACACCATCATGTTTTATTAGACCTGAGGCTTCACAGACTCCACCGCTCAATTTTCCAGTTGTGTCAGAGTGGATGCTTCTCAGAGATGTAGGATCTGGAGTAGTTTAATGATTTTGAAGTGGACCCCATATAAACGTGATGAATGGATTGTTTGAATTTGTGAAGTGTCTCATCATTTTTGAGAAATTACAAATGGATGGCAGCTGAGCCTGAGGCTAGACGATAAAATGCTTTAAAGGAGAACATTGCATGTAATTTATACTGGCATATTTTGCGATGGAGTGCCGGTATAAGTTAGCAATTTTTTGATGGTTCCATGGATCCTAATATATAATGATATTCTCCCTCCATTGTCCGTCTTCATATACACACCCATGCGCGCGCACACACACACACACACTCATTACCTTATATTGCATTGTGCTCGAATGCATATTGCAAACTGGGAAGTGGTAGTATTTACAATGCTCTCATGAGTACTTCTCCCAGACTATGTTTAATAACCACTTTCTTCAGGGACTGCTATTGAGATTCCAAGCACAGAAGCAGCTTCAGGTAGCTGCCACATAGGAACAGAGCAGGGAAGCAAGCAAAGTGCAGCCAGCCAGTGATATTTCTCTTTTATTACTCCCGCAAAGGGAAGAAGCTGCAGCAAGGGCTGTAACATGGAATTTACAGGTGGTAACATTCAGTCCTGCACCACTGAGTAGCTTATATTTTGCAAATCTCATGTTTTACCAGGCAGGAAATGTGTTCATTTAATATTAGAAAGCTTGGCACTGTTGTTCTTCCTTGGAACATTGTTCTTGCTTATTGCCAGGGAAGACCCCAGAATACTCTATTGAGAAATCAAAATGCTGTTGTGTACAGCTGCTATTAAGCCATCACTGATTGTATAAAAAGTTTCATTTCTCCAGGCAAGGACTTTATAATTGGGGTTGTATTACCTTGATGTATAGGTTTGGTAATATTAATAGTCGAATGGACGTAATTTGCAAGAAATGTTTCTAGAAGAGTATGAATCTTGTTCTTTTATTTAATGTCGTAATACTCTCATAAGTTTCTCTGTTTTAAAATTGTTAAAACATTTAAATGGAAATTGCTAGGACTAGCAACAAAACACACTTAGACATCAGTGTGTAGCAAAAGGGACCTTAGATAACTGAGCAACTTGATGGTGTCATCCGCATTGAGGTTTTATTGGCTGTTCTTTGGGATGCCAGGAGTAACACATTCATTTATTTGAAACTCCCAAGTAACGTGCTTTGTATAAAGGCCTGCTTGAGAAAATCTCTTGTTTCATGCAACATTACCACATATGTGAACTACATGCTTTCCAATATCTCCCTGACCGTTCAGTACTCTGAATAGTAAATCCCCATTTTATAAGCGTGTTTTGCTCAAATCACGTTGTTTTTAGGCCACAGGCAAGATGGATGAGAGCCAGTTTGTAGCTGTCACCAGCACCAATGCTGCCAAAATCTTTAATCTGTATCCAAGAAAAGGCCGGATTGCTGTAGGATCGGATGCTGATGTTGTTATTTGGGACCCTGATAAGGTGAAGACTGTAACAGCTAAAAGCCATAAATCGGTAAGGAGAAAAGGAAAACCAGCAAGAAAAAAGAAATGTCACTGTTGCTTTTCAACTGTTGACCTAATTCATGTCAACACCAAATGCTCAGGATATAGAGGAGTGGGGTAACTGCCTACTCCTATTCTGAAATGCGTAAATGTTTCAGGAGATGAAAGTATGGAAATCTTGCATTGGAAGCACTGGGATCAGGAAGGATTTCTTTTCTCTCTGCATATACCAGTGCACTATTTTTTGCATGCTTGTGGCAGATCTGTAAACAGGTGTGAATCAGAAGCTGAGATTAGTAAAGCTGTGATGATAAATTTAAAACCAGCTCATGTTTTTTTTTGCTTACCTGATACTATAAATTGCATGATTAAATCAACAATATTCTAAACTATGAGACATTATTAAACATTTTGATAATACACCTCTGATCAGCTTCACAGCTGGGATTTTCTATTTAATTCCAAAGCATTGCCGCATACTTCGCTGCCCTTAGTGCAGAGTACCAGTGATTCACAGTCGCTTCGATTTTGACTGTGACAGGTTTTATCTTACGTGTTGTCTATCTCGAAGTTGTAATCTTATTGTTCAATGCTTTGGTCTTTTATATTGCGGAATTCTTCCAAAAGTTGTACTGGAAATCCTGTAATGTGGTTTATATTAAAAAGGCAAAAACCTTTAGAAACCTTGAAAAAGTAAGTTTAGGTGATTCAGTTTCTATTTCTCCATCTTGGGATCTCTCTGTATTTTCAAGAAAGGAATAATCACCTGCCTTTGACAGTCATTCCCATGTAGATTCTGGCTTTCCTGGTCCTTTCTGGGCTTTTTCTGGCAGAAGAATGTGTGCTGGCCCCTTTGAAATTCTCTTACACAGTCACAGGAGATGCATGGTGGGACCATGTCCTCTGGGTATCTGGCAGCTCAGTCACAATTTTCCTTCTTATTAAGGCTATCATACTTCTAGAGGCTCTGGATAAATATGGAAAGTCCTCAAAAACAAATGAGATAAAGCCTTGATGGAAAGTGAGAAATGGAAAGGAAAAGTCTGATCAGAGAGATTATTTAAAATCATATTGTATCGAAATGCATTGCTTTTCCTTCAGACAAAACAACTTTATACACCTCTTAATGGCAGTTGTCTAAAACTATGACTACAAGTACAGATTATAAGTTACTAACTGAAAGAGATCTTGTACCGAACTTGCAGTGAATATGTTGGTTGATCCTCAGGCCGTTGAGTACAACATCTTTGAAGGAATGGAGTGCCATGGTGCCCCTCTTGTGGTCATAAGCCAAGGGAAGATTGTGTTTGAAGATGGAAATCTGCACGTAAATAAGGGAATGGGCCGCTTCATCCCTCGCAAACCTTTCCCTGAATATCTTTACCAGCGCATCAAAATCAGGAATAAGGTAACACCAAATATTATTTCATCTTCTTTCTAGCCATGTTTTTTATTATTATTCTTGTGCTAATATGAGTCCGTATCAGGTGGACTATATATGACTTGTTCAAAAAATGACCACAAAACTGGTTCCTCTGCAAGTGTGAACTGATTAACTTAATTAACACCGTGAGCTTCAGTGGGAAGAGCATATAATTGCCAGTTGGGCATAATTGCCTTATGTCCAGCTGTGCAGGCTTTTGAAGGGAGGTGGAATAGTGATAGAATTTACTTCTAGTTAAAATTCAGGAAAAAGATAAAGCTTCTTTGGGAAGAGGGTTAGCCAGAAGAAAAACAGAATTTTAAATTGTTACTGAGCTTTGCATACTGAACTGCCACACTGCAGAGAAGAAAAGCGTGTAAGCCAGAGGTACTCATATTTGGCACCTCTGAATGCAACAGTTGGTGCATTTGCTGAGCTGAGTATTAGCAGCATTCACGGCTCAGAAAACTTTTCTCCTGTGTTTAATAAAACGCTTGGGAAAGGACCAAATTTAAGACTGGGTCACTTCTGGTTTTGGATTATATCAGTGCTCCTCTGTTGAAAACCAATTGGTTTGGCACTAGTTCGGGGTTATTTGGAAATTGCTTCTTGCCACTGAGCAAGAAAGTCACTATGTGAGGACAAGTAACAAGACAAATTGACTAAAACTCGTATTTTCTTCAACCAAGCATATATCATAGCCTGTGAGGATGGCAGCTGAAATTAAGTCTATGAGCAGGTGGATAGTTTTTATCTTTCATCATTTGTTATACAAATTCTGTCAAGCTGTGGGATGCAAAAGGCCTGCACTTCTAATGAGAAAAGGCACTGTAAAAATCAAATGTACCTGAAAAAGCTTTGCAAAATACCAATCAGTATTGCACTTTTTTTACATTATCCATTTAGATGACATGGGTGTTCTCTTCACACTCGCCTCTCAAGGGTTTAGCACAAGAGAGTGCTGTATAAATTAGTGACGATGTCATTTAAATACTGAAAACAACACTTTAAAAACAAGTATCAGAGAGTGGTGTCTTACACCAGGAATTTGCACAAAAAAGTAACTGGGCTAAGAAACCTGCGTCTTGCAGGCAGGCCTGGATTTTGGGAAAGACCTTTGATTTTAGATACTTAGGAAAGGTCTGCAGAAGGACGAAGGGACTGCTATTTTTGCACTTGCAGCCCCCTCTGCTGCCTGCCGAGAGGAAGGGAGAGCAGATTCACGTCTGCGTTTCTTTTCCCACTATCGAACTTTATCGATTGGAAATATTCAGAAAAACCCTATGATGGTTGTATCAGCCACCATATGAATGTGTCAGTGCATGACAAAGGAATATAGAAAAAACATGTCAAACGAGGGGCTGCAAAGCTGTAACTGGCACAGGATAGCAGTATAAATTTATCCCTGGAGCAGGGATAGCAGTATAAATTCCTGCCTTTGTGGGTCCCTGGAAGATGGATTCGTTGCTGTGATCGGCAGCTGCTCTCTTCTGGGCAGTAGTTTTGGCTCAGCCTGAGAGACGGTGGCTCTTCTGAGCCTGATGTCCCTGTCACCGAAAGCAAGGAAAAGGCATTGATTTCTGTAAGAGCTGGATGAAACCCCTGTGAATAGTGTCTTTCCTATACGGTATTTTAATTTTACTGTTAACCTGTTGGGGAAATGGCTCTGAAACAATAATCTTGTAAGCCACGGATTTCTGATCTTTTTGATGAGCTTTGGATTCTGCGATTCAATGGCTTCAGGCTCTTTCTGAAAATTGGAACTGTTTTTTAAAAATATTATTTCCTAGATTCCTGTGATTTTAAGGCCAGTGAGGCTGTTTTCATTGCCTTTTCTCATATTCCTTATAGGAACTGTACAGGGATATAATCTAGAGACCTCAAACTGTAATCAGAGCTCAAATGACAGATACATTATTGACAAATAATCAAAGATGGGTCCCATGCCAGTCTAGCTTATAATTGCTTTTGATGACAAGAAGTGGAAACTTTTGAAATTTTAATTTAAAAATTGCCACCACTTTTCAATGAGTTCTAACGAAGATAAGGAGATATGTGAAGGAGAGGAGCAGAGAAAATACATGTAGGAGTGAAATTGCTGCAATCAGTATAGTGGGTACCAGTCTTGAAACAACCCAAGTGGGATTCAGCAGCTGACCCAACCAAAAAAACAGCCTCTGAATGGAGAGAGAGGAGGTGATGGTGACTGATTTTACTTAAAGTAAACATCTTGGGTCAGACCTGTTGTTCTTTTGAATCCCATTTCTCCCCATTGACTGTGAAGGAAACCTAATAAGGATCTCTCTTACAATTTTTATATATATAAAAATGGAGGGAGGAAGCTTTATAATTTCCTTTATATATAAAGCAGACTGTGGCTTTGACGAGAATATAGATGTGTTTTTAATTCAGCTTATGCAGAATATAGTTCTGCTCAGTGGTCTCTGCATATAGGCAGGAGTATCATTAGGGAGCATTATCAGAGCATTCAGTGTCTGGATTTTTATTCCTCCCTTGATCTAGGTGGGAGGACTGCAGGGAGTCTCCAGAGGAATGTATGATGGGCCTGTGTATGAAATCCCAGCTACGCCAAAATACGCAACTCCTGCACCCTCAACTAAATCCTCCCCTGCCAAAAACCAGCCCCCACCAATCAGAAACCTCCATCAATCCAATTTTAGCTTATCAGGTAAGTCAGCCTGACTCATCAGAAATGTTTTAAAGCCATGAGTATGGATTATTGGTGATAAATTTCAATTATAATTACTTCTTTAATCAAATATGAAAGGATTATATATACTCACATACATGCATATACTTACATACATATATATGTATGTATATATATGTTTTTATACATGGCTCTAAATACCTATATTTAGGCAATAGTTTACAAATTTCCAAATATTCAAAATGTTTGCAATCTAAATTTTTCTCTGCATGCAGTCTTTTAATATTATTTGCCTGGCCCGTTACAGTTAGCTGAGGTCTCTGGTTGGTGTGACTGAGGCCCCTTGGTGGTGTGTATGGCTGATGGTACTTGGGTCTGGTGCAACCCACGTGGCTCAGACATCTCAGATTTCTTTCTTGCTGCATCTCCAGAAACTGCTAGACATAGAAAACCTCAACTGTCCTTGTCCGTGGTCGGCAAACCATGTGCGGAAGCTATTCATATGCAGATTAGAGTATTTCTTGTCCTCTTTGCTCTTGGTGCCCAAAACGTTTTCCATGGGACATAAGAAACAGACTGGAAAATCATCCTTTGGGGCTGGAAATAATTCTTGTCATCTGAAGACAACTACAAGTGTGTCAAATCCTTATCCTTCAAAAGTCTACAGCCCAATTCGTAAATAAGTGGCTCCTTATGATGTTATGAAAGTCACTGGATTTTCTCCCCTGTGGGAGCCGATGGTGGAGTTTTCCTCCCTGACAGATCCTGTCTTCAGAAACGAAATGAAAATTCTGGAAGAAAGCGCAAGGAGAGCAAATATTTTAAAAACCCTTCTAGTGAGTTGAAGTATATTTTTGCCCATACACCTGGGGCCGCGGTGAGCACATACAGATATGTAAAGCTATATAAAGCAAAAAAAGTGCTTAGAAATTTGACCTCTAATAGTAATAACTGATAAGTGGGATTTTCATAAACATCTGAAACTGTGGTTTCACAGTACACTGCTGGATCTCGGTACTACCAAGGCATCTAGTGGTACGCATTTGATCTGAATCAGGCAAATGCATTACTGTGTTCTTACGCAATTAAGCAGAACCAGAGACTACGATAGCATTTGAAACGATCCGACACTTTTATGCTAGTCTTACATTGCCTTTAGGAAGCTGAGTGTGGTCAGACAGTATTTAGCCTAGCAGAAAGCTTGCTGTCACCTTATGCTTACCATTTCAACATTTTAAAATGCAGTCTGAAGTGGGTGTGCGTTTACATCAGCTCAATGCTACTTTCCACGTGGATTTATG
Source organism: Fulmarus glacialis (assembly GCF_000690835.1). Classification (NCBI taxonomy): domain Eukaryota; kingdom Metazoa; phylum Chordata; class Aves; order Procellariiformes; family Procellariidae; genus Fulmarus; species Fulmarus glacialis. The sequence goes on from NW_009212096.1 coordinate 45,931, forward strand.
ATCACTAGCATCAGATTTACTGTACTGTTAACCCATGGACTCAGTGGGGGCAGGTATTCTAAGTCAATGAGACAGGTCTGAAAAATCCACTCTGCACATACATTTTTTTTTTTCTTATAGTTATAACAGCAATATTTTCTGTCAGGGTCTGATCTTGCGAAGGGAACCCAGTCTGTAGGCTATCCTCCCTGCATGGGCTCTTCTTCAAGTCAGTGGAAAACAATTCCCCATGTAGGGTGAGCATCACTCTGATCCCAAACATTTAATCCAACACTTCTCATTAAAGACAACTGGAGCTAGGCACAGAAATGTGCCTTGAAGGTCTGTTTAGCCCTTCAATCAGGGGTCTTGCCCAAGAGAAACCAGCTGATGGTGGTGTGAGGGGCACATAGCTGGAACGAGCCAGGTAAAATCTCACCGCTGCTGGTTTTTTCCTTTTCATAGGTTTGTTTCCTGATTTTCTGTTGTTGCAGGAGCTCAGATAGATGACAACAACCCACGCCGTACTGGCCACCGCATCGTGGCACCTCCTGGTGGTCGCTCTAATATTACCAGTCTTGGCTGAAAAATGATGATGGACAGAAACACAAGGATGAAGGATCATGGGAATAATGGCCGTTCCCTTCAATATCTGTGTTATTGAACCCACAGTTTTATTTGGTACTAATGGAAATAAAAACCGAAATGTCATTCTTTTTTTTGTATAGGAAGAGGTGATAATAGTGTGGTGTGTTTGCTTGGAACTACTTGCCTCACAATTGTGCTTTCATGCCATAGTCACCTTAAAGCATGGTGCTTCCATTGCCCCTTTAGTGACTACAGGTTTTAGCTTCGTCTTGTAACTGAATGATGGTTCCTTTGCACCCTTTCGCTGTATTAGAGTAGTTAATGCATGTTACTGAGTTATTTATGCAAGTTGCATTCTGTGAGTGAGTCCTTTTAGAACACGTTGCCAACAATTGACTAGACACAACGCCAAGATTAATGTCTGTATTTGAGAAACACCACCAAAAACACTTATGAAGGAAGAAAATGGCCATCTTGAAAGTATGCAGTAGAGTAGTATAGGCAGCTTCTGTTTCATCTTTAATTTATTATAAACCCAAGACGCACTTCTCAGACACAGAAATCGTTGGGACACGTAATGACAAATGGTCTCTGTAGCACCTGTCTGTTCCCACTCACTGTGTTCCAAGTCTGTGTCCTTCTTGTTTCCATTTTAGACAGAGCCATAATTTATACATACCAATGCCATTGTCACCCCTGCAGGGATTTCTCCACACGGGCAGTAGTGCTCTCCTTCTGCATGAGATTTTTGGTACTTACAGATAATCCAAGTTGCCGTCGGATTTTTAAAGTTTTTTGTACAAAGTTTTTCCTTTGTAATCACATGCATTTTTACTTACTCTACCGTATCAAGATCTACTAGTCGTGGTTCAATTTCTGAATTCAAAGCTTGTGAAATAAAGGAAATGAATTGATGGGTAAGTGTCTTCCTCTGCTTTCCAGTGCTGTTGCTCAATGATTGAAAATTTCCAATGGAGAAACTCATGAGAAATTGTCTTTTAGGTTGACAACACGTGAAAGAAGGAACCTCCTTAGATCACAAGGGGTATTAAACATATAGATGTCTGCATATGCATGCTATAGTATGCCATAATCTGTCTTAATTAAATAGAGCTCACAGTAAAAATGTACTTACTATTGACATTGCAGCTGCCTCAGTTTTGGCCAAGAGACCTAAATTAGCTTTCTCCCAAGACCTTCAGGTCTGCATCCGATTTTCTTGAAATGGTAATTGATTGCTATCATCTTCATCTGTAGTACAGAACCAGTATGCAGTGCTCCAGTTTGACCTAAGCTGTATTTGGCTTAATACTGGTTTTCTTTGCTGACTGAACCGGGACTGTGTTTAGGCGTGGTATGAACAAGACATGCTGCAGGTAAGGTGAGGAAAGTCGACTTGAATTCTTTCTTTCTATGAGAGTGAAGGAAATGCTTTCTCCTTGTCTTTCTGACTCTCAAAAAGTATGTAAAGAAAGCTTTTCTATCGCTTTTTACTTGTCTGATTGTGTTGCAGATGTTGTGGGAAGCGTGGGCTACGGTGGAGGGTAGGGTGCTACGAAATTAAGCAGGTCAGCAAAACACCTCCCCATGGCCTTGTGCCACTTTGCCCTTGCCTACGCTACAAAGCTGCACCAGGAAAAGTCTTGTAGCAGCCAGTGGAATGCTTTTATCTAGCTGGGATGCTTGACTGCTTAGCACTGGTCCCTCCTTTCCACGCAGCAATAAAGTGTGTTGGCACAGGGCATGTGGTGCATGCCAGGTACATGTGGGACATAAAAGTTTTGGCAAGTAGACTACCTGAAGCCTGTCACGTTATTCTGAAGCCAGTATGCTGTCACCTCCAGCTTGCCTGGGAAAGGAACTGTACCCTGGAAAACTCCATTTCGGTCAGCTTGGTCTGAAAACCTGGCAGCAGAGCTGGTCTGAATAGCCAGCTTTTCTTTTTGCTTTGGCTTTTATCTGAACCAGTGAAGAACTACAATTCAGCCTGCAGTGAACTGAATTGATTGCTCCCAAAATAAGAGAAAAATAAAGCTTTTCGTAACAACCCTTTCTGCTAAGGATTCAAATTCATGCCTGGAGAGTGCCCTCATCCCTAGGCTTGCTTGCTCGCTTGGTGGTTCAGGTTTTTTTATATGAAGTAAAATAACGCTAGCAGAGAAGCCTGAGGACAACCTGCCCTGGAATAACCCACAGCCTAGCAGGTAAGGCAATCCTGAAATGCCAAGTCTCCATCTCCACTGTCCTATTCCAACCCATTTGCTATGAGTGTTGACAGAGCCAGCAACAGTTCTGGTAATCTAACCCTGACAATAGAAATAAAACTAGTTTGTGAAGCTATGCGGGAAATTTGACATAGTGTGAAAATTTTGGAACTGCTGGTTACAATTTCCTTAGTGAATCTCTTGCCTGTGTTTGTGCAAGTAGCACTGGTTGCTCACGTCTGAGTAAAACCCCTACTCCATCTACGAGGCTTGTCATGCTTGAGGTGACAGAAATGATTACTAGTGTAACTATTATTGACGGTTTCACTTTTCCTACGTGCTAAACAACATCTTAAACCAAAGAACCCTTTGCCTACAAGCTAGTCAAGATCCACTGTTGTTAACATGCATTTCTTTTTTCACGGTGAAGTGTCTGTGAATAAATAGATGTGTGGGTGTTTGTGAGGCACTTCGTGGTCCAGTGCTTCTGTGCAAACAAGACTGTGCTTGTCAGGTCAATGTAACTCTGCTATGATTTCTCCAAGGAGAAATACCCTAGTGTGCCCATGATGTTCATAAGCCCCTGCAGCCTGACCCCTGATGCCATGCCGCTGCTGAGGGACAGCCTGCAGGAAGCCTGTGGATCCTGTGCTGTGCCTGGGTCTCTCCACTCCGGACATGCAATACTACCTGGATGTGATTTAAGCAGCATTTTTTTGAAGTACAGGTACCTTACGGCATGGTCACCAGGTGAGGTGAAGGATGCCTCACTTGGATGGTTACCGTGATATACCATGAGAGAGATGGCATGTGCCATTGCTCACGGGGGGTTTAAACAAAGCAAGGTAAGTGGTGCTTCTCTTACCACCTGAAGGCCTATTTCACAGCAATGCCCCTGCCCCTACATCCCTAGCCTGTCCTTAAAAAAAAAACAAACAGTAACAGTAAATAAAATGTGGATTAGCTGGTGATCCTGAATACATTGCAGAATAGGAAACTGTACTTGAGTTTGCCCCCTTGTAGGAGCATTAAGCTGGGAGATGTTCAGTTTGTGAGCTTGTGTTATCTCAACTACAAGAAGAAAGCAGTGCAAAGCCTTCATGCTTTTTGAATCGTCAAGTTTCTAAAAATTTGCAGCAGGACTATGACCTTTTAATACCTGATATAGCCCTAATAATGTAAAACTGGCTCTTTCCTATTGCCATTTGCAGACCCCTTAAAATTAGTCCCTATGACCAGTCTGAAGACTATCTTCATCAATCAAGTGAGGTAGAGGAGAAGGCTGGATCCATGGACTGCTTCCTGAGTGACAGTCTGGACCAATTTGTCTTGAGTTACAGTTTGTCTGCTACAAAGCAATGCAGTTACATGTTTAAATTTTAGTGTTTGTAGCAAAGCCTGTTAATTATGATGCTAAGACTGTCCCAAAACTGACACCTGTCCCAGCCATTAAATGTTTCTCATTAGCAATACACTGATCTTCATGCTTAAGAATTAAAAATGCAGACTGGGCCAGGTCAGATGACCATCTACTCTGGGTTTTAGTGGCCAACAACATAGGTTTAAGGGAGGCTTCAAGAAAAGAGCAAACATAATGCTAATCTTCCTCTGAGTGTTTCCCTCATTTCTAGTGCCTTGTAATTTCTTGAGAAATAGCAGCATCTTTGTACCCTGTTACTGTCAGTGGATTTTTCTCCCAAGAATTTGCCAAGGTGCTTTTAAACCCAGGTAAAATCTTGGCATTTCTGGCTTCCTGGAGCAAGGAGCTGCACAGCTTAATGCCCAATGACAAAGTGTCAACCTACTTGGCACCAGCTAATTCTTGCCATTTAGACCTGACGAGTATTAAATCTCAGTAATCTAAACAAACTGATTTGAGGATAGTTTTTCATCAAGATTGTGGTGAACTTTGTACAAGCTTTCCAGATATATTTCAGTGATGACAGTGAGGGATATTCAGTTAAAAATAAATTGTGTATGGGAGAGTGAATAATGACTTACAATGTAGTAAAAATGCAGAGTTTGGGATACTGTTCTTTGAGTATTGTGTAACTTGTGAAGTATTTGCAGTGATATGGACAAAGTAGTTAGGTCTCAGCCCCCCTCCCTGATTGCATATTCTGTAATTTTCTAGCACAGTGAGCTGTACATGCAAGGCTACCTTTAGTAGTCTTGACTATACATTTAAAGGTAGCCTTGCATGCACAGCTCTTGCATGTACATACTCTTCCTCATAACTGGCAGTAAGCCAACTTGCGAATGCATCAGTGACTGCAATGCTGTTTCTGAGTGTCTTCAGCTGGAGGGTCCAGATCCCGGTCCCCCCCTCCCGACGCTCTGCAGTGCAGCAGGGGCCACAGCTGTGAGGGTGCTAAGGCCAGGAGCCCTCCCAGCGCCGAGGCAGTTCCCAGCACGGGGCAGGCTAGGCAGCTGCATGCTAAACCCTTCATAGTCTCTGCTGAACACACGGAAGAAGCGTTTCTTTGGATGGAAGAAATACTGTTGTACATAATACCTGTTGTACATAATGATCTCTGGATGTTAGAATAGCTCCCAAAGACTGTTGTAGATGCCACGATGGAGAGAGTGAAGGTGTTACCTGGTGCTTGGCCTGGTATTGGGTTACTGTGTGCACAGGCTGGATCAAAGGACCTTTAAGTGTGTCTTAGGAGTCCTTGTTTATGTCAGGAATGAAACTGCCCATATTGCACAGGAGCTGGCACCAGCCTGACTGTCCCAAGTACAAGTCTTTTAAGTTACACACCTCTTCAGTGTGGTCCAGGCCGCCTTTCAGATTTCCACGTTTTCCTACAGCAGAGGGACCATTGTGGGCTATTTTGAGTCTTGCATGAGGTACAATGCACTGAACGACTCTAACACCATGCCTAGAATTTGTTTTAGATATACCTTTGTCACAAAGCTGTGAATGAGGTTGAGCACAGTCATAAACTATTGTAGTAATTGTCACCCTTGATGTTAAAAAAAGGAGAAAAAAGGCATGCCAGTTTTTCCCTAAACTTCTGCAGCAAGTGTTTTTGATATGTACCTGTAAAGCATTATCAAAGCTCCTTGAGACCCTCTCTGGAATAAACTAAAGAGAGAGTGCTTTATAGATTTACACCATAAAGCAAGTGTTTTGAGCTGTGACTGGCGCCTAGGTATCCCATTTCCCCCATCGGACATCCACTGTGCTGGAGACTGCTCTCAGCTGGCAAAACTGCTTCGCAGTTTATCTCCCAGGGACTCTCTAGGCACAATACTTGGCTTGCAAGCAATTTCTACCATCCCTTAAAACACAGGGAAGATACAAAGTGGGGGTGGGAGGGAAGCACCAAACATTTCAGTAACACATCGGTAGGAAGAAATATTAGAATCATGGAAAGATTCAGGTTGGAAGAAGTATCAACTGGAGTCCAGCCTCCTACTCAAAGCAGGGCTAACTTCAAAGTTAGGTTGATCAGGACGTTGTCCAGCTGAGAGTTGAAAGTCTCCAAGGATGGATGTTCTGCACTGTCTCTCAATTACTTGTTCCAGCGACTCACCCATTTCATGACAAAGAATTTTTTCTTCCTGATGAGTAATTGGAATGTCTGTGTTGAAACTTGTGACTATTGCAAGAAGCTGTGCCCATTTGGCTGGTGATGAAGTATTTCACAGCATCAAGAAAAAAAATCTCAGTCTCTGTACTGTTCTGTGTTGGCTCAGAAATAAGCAGTCACATGGATTTAAACTGAACTGAGAGGCCAGAGGTAAAAAATCCCACTCTGTAATGACTATGTCAGGAGATGGGAGGGAGATCTTCAGCATCAGGATAGAGATACTGACTGTTACTATGGTTAAAGTTGAATAACATAACAACGTAACGTAACGTAACGTAACGTAACGTAATGTAACATAACATAACATAACATAAAAGTTGAACAGTGCTTAACTGAAGATCAACTATTGTGAGCTCAGCTTGGCATTTGCTACACTTGTTTTTGGTCTAATGAAACTCTTTCTTGTTCAATATCTGCATCACTGATAGGGAGTGATGGCAAGTGCCACGCTACACATGAAATCTGCACATGACCTTAAACAGGGCAGTGAATCCATGGAGTAACTCAAGGAGACTGAGAAGTTAGTAACAGGGGCAAGAGTAGCGGGTGTTTTTGCCAGGAAGCTAAGGCAACTTGGTGGGAAAAGAGAAGAAACACCCATTTGTAGAAACCCCAGTGCAGGGTGCCGGGCCAGCGGCGCAGCGCCGGGCAGGGGGTGCCCGCACCCGG
>NW_009212097.1:0-3725 GCF_000690835.1 Fulmarus glacialis
ACGCACCCAGCACCAGATATGCCCAGCACTCAACACCACATATGCCCAACACCCAGCACCTTCAGGACCCACGACCAAGAGATACCCTGCACTCAGTGATGCATAGTACCCAGCAATACCAGGGCCCAGCACTTAGCACCCCCACCGCCCACCATCCGGACATGCCCAGCACACAGCACCCCCACCACCCAACAGCCAGGATCAGGAAATGCCCAGCAACAAGCACTCCCATGCCTACCACTCCCTGTGCCCAATAACCAGCACACAGACAATGCTCACCAGCCAGCATCCCCAGCACCCAGAACGCAGCGCCAAGCACTCAGGACACAGGCATGCCCAGCACCCTAATATGCATAGTCCCCAGCACCCCCAGTGCCCAGCAGTCCCAGTGCCCACGACCCATCACTTGGACATGCCCAGCACCCAGAGATGCCCAGCGCCCCGCACTGCCTAGAACCCAGTACCCCCAATGACCAGCACCCAGCACAGACAGTGCCCAGCACTGCCTGTAGCCAGCATCCACCACCCAGACATGATCATCACCTGGGCATTCCCAGCACCCAGACCTACCAGTGCCCAGCACATGGACATGTTGAACACCCAGATATGCCCAACACCCAGCAACCCCAGCACCCAGACCCGTCCAGAACCCACCACACCCACGCCCCGCCAATGATACCAAGGCGTGCTGGATGTTGCGCTTTTGTGGTGCTGCAGATGGCTGGGTGCTGGGCATTTACAGCTGAATAGGGGCTCTAAAGGGAGGATGAGAGCCACGAACATATTCAGTCCTGGCTAAATGTGTGTGGGAGCTCGACGGGGAGCTTGACTACTTTCCAGTTGGGCTCCCGCAAGGTTGACGGCTGAGTGCTACTGCAAGCGCATAGCCCCGGTGTTGGTGGGGTCCTCAAAGGGCTGCCAGGGAAGGCAAGTGCATCGAACACCATTCAGTCGTGGTTCCTTCAGTGTTGGAGCGCCATCTAGTGGGTAGACGTTTCGGAGCCTGGCTCTGATGAAGGTAAGACGTAGGTTGATGTTCAGGTCAGAGACCAAAGGGAGGGGGCCGGTGTTGGTGGGGCTGAGAAGGGGCTGCCAAGGGAAGGTGAGGGCCAGCGTAAGGCTTGAGTCCTGCCTACTTCTGGGCCTGAGAACAATGTAGTGGGTGGCCACTTCGGAGCTTGGCTCTGATGAGGGTAAGGACTAGGTTGAATTCAAGAGGGAGAACAAACACAGAGCCCCTGTTTTGGAGGGGTTGAGGAGGGGCTGCCAAGGGAAGGTGAGGGCCAGTGTAAGTCTTGAGTCCTGGCTGCTTCTGGGCCTGAAAACAATGTAGTGGGTGGCCACTTCGGAGCTTGGCTCTGATGAGGGTAAGGACTAGGTTGAATTCAAGAGGGAGAACAAACACAGAGCCCCTGTTTTGGAGGGGTTGAGGAGGGGCTGCCAAGGGAAGGTGAGGGCCAGTGTAAGTCTTGAGTCCTGGCTGCTTCTGGGCCTGAAAACAATGTAGTGGGTGGCCACTTCGGAGCTTGGCTCTGATGAGGGTAAGGACTAGGTTGAATTCAAGAGGGAGAACAAACACAGAGCCCCTGTTTTGGAGGGGTTGAGGAGGGGCTGCCAAGGGAAGGTGAGGGCCAGTGTAAGTCTTGAGTCCTGGCTGCTTCTGGGCCTGAAAACAATGTAGTGGGTGGCCACTTCGGAGCTTGGCTCTGATGAGGGTAAGGACTAGGTTGAATTCAAGAGGGAGAACAAACACAGAGCCCCTGTTTTGGAGGGGTTGAGGAGGGGCTGCCAAGGGAAGGTGAGGGCCAGTGTAAGTCTTGAGTCCTGGCTGCTTCTGGGCCTGAAAACAATGTAGTGGGTGGCCACTTCGGAGCTTGGCTCTGATGAGGGTAAGGACTAGGTTGAATTCAAGAGGGAGAACAAACACAGAGCCCCTGTTTTGGAGGGGTTGAGGAGGGGCTGCCAAGGGAAGGTGAGGGCCAGCATCAACTTCAGTCGTCGCTACTTCTGTGCCTGAGTCCCATGTGGTGGGTAGCCTCTTTGGATCTTGGCTCTGATGAGGTTGAGGCTTAGGCAGGAGAACAAACACAGAGCTCCGGTGTTGGTGGGGCTGAGAGGGGGCTGCCAACGGAAGGTGAGGGCCAGCATAAGCCTTGAGTCCTGGCTACTTCTGGGCCTGAGTACCATGTGGTGGGTAGCGGCTTCGGAACTTGGCTCTGATGAGAGAAAGCATTAGGCAGAAGTTAGGTGGGAAAACAAACACAGAGCCCCAGTGTTAGTGGGGCTGAGGAGGGGCTGCGAAGGCAAGGTGAGGGCCAACATCAAGTTTGAGTCCTGGCTACTTCTGGACCTGAGCCCCATGTGGTGGGTGGCCCTATTGGAGTTCGGCTCTGATGAGGGTAAGGGGTAGGCTGAGGTTAGGTGGGAGAACAAATGCACTGCTTCGCTGTTGTTAGGTCTGCCAAAGGAAGGTGAGGGCCAGCATAAGGCATCAGTCCAACCAACTTCTGGGCTACAGCTCTATTGATGCGTGGCCGCTTCGGAGCTTGGCTCGGATGAGGGTAAGTGATATGTTGAGGTTCTGCATTAGATAACGAAACCCTTCTTCGTTAGATAACGCCAGCCACCACATGGGGATCCAACAGAGAAGTAGCCCCTTCCCGGCCACGACAATACGGGCCCCCTCCCTTAGTTTTCCCAACTAAATATCCGCCTATGCCTATTCCTTACCATCACCAGAGCCCATTTCCGAAACAGCTTCCCACCACATGGCACTTCAACACAGAAGGAACAAGGATTGAATGCTGTTTCTTGCTCTTGCCTTTTGTGGCAGCAGTCCAACTGCACTGCAAAGCATCACCCCTTCAGGCTCCCAGATACAAGGAGGCAGGACTGAAAGATGTGCTCAGCACATGGATTAGTCTTAGGGCTAGGATTAGAGAGTACTCTTAGTTGTAGAGTTACGGTTGTATTAGGGTTTTGGTTTAGGGTGCAGGGTTAGGTTAAGGTTTAGGATTAGTGTTTGGGTTAATGCTAGGTTTAAGGATAAGGTTTAGGGGTTAACGTTAAGTTTAGGGTTAGGGTCAGGGTGTGGGGTTAGGATTAGGGATGGTTTTATGATTAGGGTTAGGAGTTAGGGTTTTAGGTCCAAGCCCAAAATGCACAACTACCCTGTTAACCACCATTACAGAAGTGGCCAGGAGAGAAAGCTGTTCCTGGCCCTCCCCTGCCCTTGGCATCCCCTCCACAATGCCATCAGCACCAACGGTTTTGCACTCTTCAACTAGTCAAGCCCAAGGTCTAAAAGGAAAAAAAACCACCATGACCTCGAGCTCTCCAACAGAAGTGGCCAGGACTGAAAACGGTCAGTGGCCCTCTACTTCCCTTGTCAGTCCAGTCACAGGCCAAACAACACCGTGGCTCTGCGCTTGCTCTAATCCTAACCCTCATCCTTGTTAGAGTCCAAGCTCAAGAACAGACAGCCACCACCTTAAGCTCCAATAGAGAAGCGGCCAGGGGTGAAAACTGCTGGTGGCCCTCACCTTCCTTTGGCACTCCCTTCTCAGCCCCACCAGCACTGGTTCTCTGCGTTTGTCCTCCCACCTAACGTCAACCTATCCCTTACCGCCACCAGAGCCCAGCTCCAACACGGCCACCCACCAGATGGCGCTCCAACACAGAAGTAACCATGAGTGAAAGCTGTTGCTGGCCCTCGACTTCCTGTG
>NW_009212097.1:3766-5718 GCF_000690835.1 Fulmarus glacialis
TGTGCGGCCCCTCGCCTCCCTGGGCCAGCCCCTTCACAGCCCCACCAACACAACAGCTCTGGGCTGCTTGTACCACTCAACCATCAACCTCACCGGAGCCCACTTCCAAAACAGACAAGCACCCCACCGGGCTCACATGCAGGATTAGCCCGGACTCAAAGATGTTAGCGGCTCTCACCTTCCCTGGGCAACCCCTTCACAGCCCTACAAACACACTGGGGGTGTTGGCTTCTGTGCATGTCTGGGTGCTGGGCATGTCTTGGTGCTGGATGCTGGGCAACTGGGGTGCTGGGTGCTTGGGCTGCTGGGCACTGGAGGTGCAGGGTGCTGGGCACTGACTGTGCTGGGTGCTGGGCATGTCTGGGTTCTGGGCATGTTGAGGTTCTGGGTGCTCGGTGCAGGGCACTAAGGGTGCTGAGTGCTGAGCATGTCCGCATGAGCTAGTCAAGTGTGGGTGTTGGGGGTGTGGTAGTAGTTGCTGGGTATGGGGGTGCCCAGGTGCTGGGGTGCCCAGGTGCTGGGGGGCCCAGGTGCTGGGGTGCTGTTTGCTGGGCATTCCCAGTTTTTGGTGCTGGGGGTGCTGGAGGTGGCTTGGTGTGGGGTTTGGGGGTGCCCAGGTGCTTGGATTGCAGGTGCTGGGCACTGGGGGTGCTGGATGCTGGGCACTGGGGGTGCTGGGTATGTCCGGATGCTGGGCATGTTAGGGTGCTGGATTATGGGCACTGGCGTTTCTGGGTGCTTGGTGCCGGGTGCTTGACACAGTGTGCTGAGCGCTGGGGTTGCTGGATGATGGGCATGTCCAGGTGCTTTGTGCTGGGTGTGTGGTTCTTGGTGCTGGGCACTGTGGGTGCTGGGTGCTGGGCATGTGCATGTGCAGGGTGCTGGGTGCTGCGTATGCTGGCTGCTGCGTGCTGGGGATGCTGGGTTCTGCGCATGTCCAGGTGCTGGGCAATGTCCTGGTGCTGGGCATGTCCGGGTGCTGGCTGCTTGGCACTGGTGTTGCTTGGTGCTGGGCATGTCCCAATTCCGGGCATGTCAGGGTGCTGGGTGCTGAGTGCTAAGGGTACTGCATTCTGGGCACTGGTGGTGCTGGGTGCTGGACATGTCCAGGTGCTGGGTGACAGGCACTGTTGGTGCTGTGTGCTGGGCACTGAGGGTGCTGGGTGTGTCTGGGTGCTGGGTGTTTCTGGGTGCTGGGCGTGTCATAGTGGGTATTGGCAGCTGGGGGTGCCCAGATGCTGAGGGTTTCTGGGTGTTGAGTGCTGGAGGTGGCTGGGTGTGGGGTGCTCACGTTCTGGGGGTGATGCGTACTGGACAGTGTGGTTGCTGAGTGCTGGGTGCTGGAGTTGCTGGCTGTTGGGCTTGTCCGGGTGCAGGGCATATTTGGGTGCTGGATGCTGGGCACTGGTGGTTCTGGGTGCTGGGTGCTGGTAGCGCTTAGCACTGGGTTGCAGGGTGCGGGGCTCTGAGGGTGCTGTGTGCTGGGCATTTCCACGTGCTGGGTACTGGGGGTGGGGGTGCTGGATGCTGCATGCTGGGAGTGCTGGCTGCTGGACATGTCTGAATGCTGGGTGCTGGGCACTGGGGATGCTTGGTGGTGGGCAGTGTGGGTACTGGGTGCTGGGGGTGCCCAGGTATTGTGGAGCTGTTTGCTGGGGGTTGCTGGGTATGGGGTGCTCAGTGTTTGGGGTGCTGGGTGCTAGAGGTGGCTGGCAGTGGGCGTGCTGTGTACTGGGCTCAGGGGATGCAGGTTGCTGGGTGCTGGATGTGGCTGGGTGTGGGGTGCTGGGGGTTCCCGGGTGCTGGGGGTGTCCAGGTGCTGGGGGTGCTGGGGACTGGGGTTTCTGGGTACTGGGCGCTGGGTGTGATGGGTGCTGGGCATGTCCCAGTGCTGGGCATGTCCAGGTGGTGTGTGCTGGGCACTGGATGTGGTGGGGGCTGGGGGGGTCCGG
>NW_009212097.1:5891-6498 GCF_000690835.1 Fulmarus glacialis
GGGATGCATGTTGCTGGGTGCTGGATGTGGCTGGGTGTGGGGTGCTGGGGGTTCCCGGGTGCTGGGGGTGTCCAGGTGCTGGGGGTGCTGGGGACTGGGGTTTCTGGGTACTGGGCGCTGGGTGTGATGGGTGCTGGGCATGTCCCAGTGCTGGGCATGTCCAGGTGGTGTGTGCTGGGCACTGGATGTGCTGGGTGCTGGGCGTGTCCGGGTGCTGGGTGTTGGATGATGGCTGCTGGATGCTTGGTACTTGGGTGTACTGGGTGCTGGGCACTGGGGATGGTGTGTGCTGGGCGCTGGGCATGTCCAGGTGTTGGGCATGTCTGGGTACTGGATGCCGGGCGCTTGGGTTGCTATGTGCTGGGCACTGGGAGTGCAGGGTGCTGGGCGCTGGGTGTGCTGGATGCTGGGCATGTCCTGGTGCTGTTCATGTCAAGGCTCTGGGTGCTGGGTGCTGGGCAGTGGGGCAGCTGGGTGCTGAGCATGTCCACGTGCTGATCAAGTCCGGGTGCTGGATGTGTGGTAGTGGGTGCTGGCTGCTGGGGGTGCCCAGGTGCTGGGGGTTCCTGTGCTTTGAGAACTGGGTGCTGGGGGTGCTGGGTGCTGG
>NW_009212097.1:6516-7362 GCF_000690835.1 Fulmarus glacialis
CGGGGGTGCTCAGGTTCTGGTGGTGCTGCATACTGGGCTTTGGGTTTGCTGGGTCCTGAGCGCTGTGAGTGCTCAGTGCTGGGCACTAATACTGCTGTGTGCTGGGTATGTCCGCATGCTGGGTATGTTTGGGTGCTGGTTGCTGGGTATTGGTGGTGCTGGGCACTGGGGGTGCTGGGTATGTCCAGGTGCTGGGTCTGTGGTGTTGGGTGCGGGGTGCTGGAGTGTTGGGTTCTGGGCATGTCCAGCTGCTGGTGCTGGGTGCTGGGCACTGGGGGGGCACTGGGTGTGCTGGGTGCTGGGCATGTCCAGGTGCTGGATGGTGGCTGCTGGACACTGGGTGTGCTTGGTGCTGCATGCTGGTGGTCCTGGGTGCTGGGCACTTGGGATGCCGGTCACTTCTGTTGCAGGGTTCTGGGCGCTGAGTCTACTGGGTGCTGGTCATGCCTGGCTGCTGGGCATGTCGAGGTTCTGCGTAATGGGTGCTGGGCACTGGGGGTGCTGGAGGCGGCTGGGTGTGGGGTGCTGGTGGTGTCCAGGTGCTGGGGGTATGGGGCATTGGGGTTGCTGGTTGTTGGGCACTCAGCTTGCTTGGTGCTGGGCATTTCCGGGTGGTGGGTGCTGGGCACTGTACGTGCTGGGTGTGCCTGGCTGCTGGGCATGTCGAGGTTCTGCGTAATGGGTGCTGGGCACTGGGGGTGCTGGAGGCGGCTGGGTGTGGGGTGCTGGTGGTGTCCAGGTGCTGGGGGTATGGGGCATTGGGGTTGCTGGTTGTTGGGCACTCAGCTTGCTTGGTGCTGGGCATTTCCGGGTGGTGGGTGCTGGGCACTGTACGTGCTGGGTGGC
>NW_009212097.1:7412-9163 GCF_000690835.1 Fulmarus glacialis
CCGCGTGCTGGGCGTTTGGGGAGCTGGGTGCTGGTCATGTCCTGGTGCTGGCATGTCTATGTACCGGGTGCTGGATGGTGCCTGCTGGATGCTTGGCAATGGGTTTGCCGGGTGCTGGAAGATAGGGGTGCTGGGTGCTGTGCATGTCCCGGTGTTGGGTGCTGGGCACTGGGGATGCTGAGTGCTGGGCATGTCCGGGTGCTGGGTGTGTCAAGGTGCTGGGTGGGGAGGGTCTTGGGTGCTGGAGGTGGGTGGGGGTGGGGGGCTGGGGTTGCTCAGGTTCTGGGCATGCTATGTACTGGGCACTGGGATTGCTGGGTGCTGAGTGCTGGGAGTGCTGGTTGCTGGGCGCTGGGGGTGCTGGATGCTGCGCAATGGAGGCTACTAGCTGATGTGTATGTCCAGGTGCTGGGTGATGGTTTTATGGTGCTGGTTGCTGGGCACTGCAGTTGCTGGGTGCTGGGCATCTCCAGATGCTGCGTGCTGGGCACTCTGGGTGCAGGGTGCTGGGTGCTGAGTGTGCTGGGTATGACATTGCCAGCACCCAGCACCATCAGTACCCAGTACCCAGCACCCCCAGCACCTGAACATGACCAGCACTCAGTACCCCCAGAGCCCAGCACCCAGAACCACACACCCAGCATCCAGCACCTGTACATGCCCAGCACCAAGCACGCCAGCACCCAGCACCCTGCACCTCCAGTGCCCAGCAACCCAAGCACCCAGCACCAGCATGTGGACATGACCAGCACATAGCAGCCCCAGCACCCAGCACAGCCAATGCCCAGCACCAGCAGCCACTATGCAGCACCCAGCACGTGGACATGCCCAGCACTGCCCAGTACGCAGACATGACCACCACCACCAGTCCCCCGTACCCAGCGCCCCCCATGCCCAGTATCAGAAAAAGCCCAGCACCCGGACACACACAGCATCCCCAGCTCCCACCACCCAACACCTGCAGTGGCCAGCACCCAGCACCCAGACATGTCCAGCACCTGAACATGCCTGGCATCCAGCAGCCCCAGCACGCAGCACGCTGCACGCCCAGAGCCCAGCATCCAGCACCGAGCATCTGGCACCCAGCACCCAGACATGCCCAGCAGCCAGACATGCCCAGCACCCAGCACCACCAGTGCCCAGCACTCAGCACCTTGACATGCTCAGCGGCCAGACATGCCCATCAACCAGCACCCCCAGTGCCCTGCACACAGTACCACCACTGCCGAGTATCCAGCACCCGAACTTGCCCAGCACCCGGACGTGCCCAGAACCCAGCACCACCAGTGCCCAGTACCCAACTCCCCCATTGCCCAGCACCTGGACATGCCCAGCACCCAAGCACCCCCAGCGCCCAGCAACCAGCAACGCGAGTGCCCAGTACCCAGCACAGAGGCACCCCCAGTACCCCAGACCCAGCCACTTCCAACACCCAGCACCCCCAGCATCCAGCACCGCCCAGCAAGCAGCACCCCCAGCACCCGGGCACCCCCAGCACCCAGTGACCACTACCACACACCCAGCGCCCAGACTCGACCAGCACGCAGACATGCTCCACACCCAGCTGCCCCACTGCCCAGCACCCAGTACCAGAACTTCGACATGCCCAGCACCCGGATTTGCCCAGCATGCAGCACCTAGCACCCTGCACCCCAAATGCTCAGCACCCAGTACCCCCAGTGCCCAGCACCAAGCACCTGGACGTGCACAGCACTGGGACAGGCCCAGCACCCAGCACCCTCAGTGCCCAG
>NW_009212098.1:0-265 GCF_000690835.1 Fulmarus glacialis
TAGGTTAGGCAATGTGGGGATTTCCATGAGACATCTGCCATTGCAGTCAATGGCGATCTAGTATACACAGCTGATGGAGAAGATGGCTGATGGCTGTGGCAATGACTACATCTGGTCCCCTGACTACCTCAAGAGGCTGCCCTGGATGTAAGGAGGAGGGAAAAGTTCAGTTGTCCTAAATGTGGGCATCTGCTCTTGGCCAAAGGAATTCCCCACTAAGCTCAAAGATGATGCCTCCAGATGCTGCCCTGTCTCTATGAACTGC
>NW_009212099.1:0-11281 GCF_000690835.1 Fulmarus glacialis
CCAAACTATTCTGTGATTCTATGATTCTGATTTCACAGGCGTTCTCCTGTTAGCCCCTATTACCTCAGAAGGCCCTGGCTCATCTCCGTAAGACTTCGTGTGCTCTGTGTTCCCAGCACGTCTCAGAACAACAGGCTGAAGGCCCTCACTAGCACCCCATCCCTCTAACCTTGGTGTGTCATCCCACAGCTTGTCATGGGCAAGCCTGATATTATCCCCCTACTCCTTCAAGTCTAGTTTAAAGCTCTGTCAATGATCCCTGCTAGCTTGTGAGCAAAGACTCTCTTCCCCCTTTGAGAAAGGTGAATCCCATCTGACGCCAGAAGGCCTGGTGCTGTGTAGACCATCCAATTATCGAAAAACCCAAAATTGTGGTGGTGACACCAGCCATGGAGCCATATTAATAGACTGGGTCCATCTATTTCTTCCAATGTCGCTGCATGCAACTGGAAGGATAGAGGAAAAAATTACTTGCTCCAGATTCCCTTACCAACCGTCTCAAGGCCCTGAAGTCTCTTTTGATCACTCTTGGTCTACGCCTTGCGGCTTCATCACCACCCACATGGAAGAGCAGTAATGGGTAATAATCTGAGGGTCATACTAGGCTGGGAAGTTTTCTCTTCACATCTTTAACGCAGGCCCCAGGGAGGCAGCGGACTTCCCTGAGAAGTGGGTCCGGTCTGCACATTGGGCCTTCTATTCCCTTCAGAAGGGAGTCTTCTATAGCAATGACCCGTCTTTTTTTCTTTATGGAAGTAGTTTTGTTGCAACAACTCTGGTGTAGATGGACCATCATCCACATCATCCATTGACTGAACTTCCACATCCAGAGCCTCATACCTGTTGTACAGAGGCACCTGGGAAGGTGAGGTGGGAAAGGAGGGGGTTCACCTGCCGCCCTGAGCGTGGACTTCCTTTAAGCTACTGCCTTCTGCTTGGTGAGGAGAGGTTACAGGATCCCCTTGATCTTGTTTTTTTTTCTGGTGGCTGTACCTGTTTCTGTCTCAGGGAGGGCAGAGCATGGTTCCACCAATCTATCTCTTTCTCAGGCTCCCTGATGCTCCTTAACCTTTCTATTTCCTCTCGTAGCTCTGCCACCAAGCTGAGCAGATCGTCCACTTGGTCACACCTCACACAGGTGTTCTCACTACTGCCATCTGTTACCATGAAAGGCTCTGGCATGCTCTGCAGCCTGAGACCTGGATGGCTGCATATTTTTGTGGGAGCTCTGTCTGGGTTGCCACATCCATTCTAGCGAGTGCAGAGGATGTTGCTTTCTGCCGGGTGGATACCATAGCTAAGCTCCTTCTGAGAGGGTGATGACCACCAATTGAACTCACCTCTTGAGCTGGTGGCGTGATGACGCTTTGCTGCGCAAATTGCCGCGCCACGCTCTGGTCGCTCGTGCTCCCTAGGCTGCTTTTCCTAGGCGTGGGGTGGCCGTGGTTGCTCTGGCAATGCCCAGGCCTCAGTCAGCATCTCTCGGAGAGCTGCCGGCTCCTGGCAGGTCTCCCTGCTCCCCTGAGATTTCTCTGCCTCAGGGAACCCCGCTGTGCGCCAAGATCTGCTGTGGGTCGGGCCGGCTCCGGAGCAGCTCAGCTCGACAACTGACCACGATTAGAGGAACATTTTTACCAAAACTTATTAAGGCGTGGAAATACACCGTTAAGACACTCTGGACAACCTTACTGTTACCGTGTACTAGTTATTTTTATTGCCAAGTAATAACCCTAAAATTATGGGTTTTGCACAGCAGTGTTTTATTCCTGGTTTAAGTTAAACACACTTTTAAAGGTGCATTAGTTTGGGATATTTGGTTTGGTTTTCATTATCTTCCCTCTTCAGAGTGCTACAAAGAAGAGACCTTCGGGCATCCTGACAGTTCATGTCCCCTTTTCTGACAAAGGCCACAGACAAGTGTGAAGGCAGCTATGTTCTTAATCTCATTGGAATGAAGTGGTTTCTTCTTTTGTTGAGAAAAAAGCAAAACTACTAAACTTCCATTAATGAAAAATAATTGGCAAAATTGACTATTAACCCTAAAAATATATTTTCTTCAAGTCCAGACAATGTATGCAAGTTTTAAGTGTATGAGTAGTTTGAAGACTCTGCCTTATTCCTGTAGGGATCATTATAGATAACTGAAGGTTATAGTTTTATAATGAATTCATAATTAAATTTATGAAATGATTGATTTTTTAATTCTTAAAACATTTCTCCTTCGATCAAAGTATATGCTATCAAATTTAATTCTTATCCTAGGCTCATTCATGAGGTGCTTCAGTTCAGTTTCAAGATAGTTCAGTAGTAACTTTCACAGTGACTGACATTGCCATAATAATAAACATATTCAGTACTCCCAAAAATTTAGTTGCTATTCACCATTTAATTATTAAATATTTGGCAATATTTAGCAATATTTGAGAAAGAAAACAAAAATTTGAATTTCTATGCTTTGTTCTGTTTTGTATAAACTGAATTCTGACTGCTAGTGCTTACACATAGCTTTCCTGTGTTTAATGGGACCCAGAACAACACACAGAAAAGTTGTTCCCTTCTTATTAAGTCCAAACTATATTTGTTCATAGGAAAGTTTTATCTAGCGTGAAATTTATTTTCAAATTTTTATTGTTAACCTTGAGGATGGGGGGAATGGAGCATATGAAACAATAGCAGCAGATTTAGCTTAGAGTAAACAACCTTAATGCATTGAAGAGGATAACTAGATATAAACATATGGATCACTTCTACTCTAATTTCTGCTCCATTGATTGCTCGGGAGCTGTTTTGTCTTCATGAGAATCGTAAACAAAGAGTGTGGGCAATATAGATGGAGAAAAATATTTGGACTCTTTGTTTTAGCAAACAAACTTATGTAACAGTAGATTGTTCAGGGGCAAAAATTACAGAGAAAGGCAAGTATTTCTACTGCTGGAGTCTTGTGAAGAGACCACACGAGACTCTCCACAATCTCCATGAGTCTGTCAGAGCTGTGAGGAGAATCTTTTCATTAGTTACTTCCCAAATGAGATTAAAAGGCTTTTAAACTAAAAAGGCCAAGCTTTATTAGAATGTAAAAGAAAAAATGAACCCTTTAAAAGAAAAAAATTAGCCCTTTAGAAGAGAAAACTGAAAGGAACTTGATAAGGCAGAATAGAAATGAAAAGGATTTACAAACAAAACTGCTTTTGCTGACTGTGGCCTTGAAAGTTGGGTCTTCGGGCTTGGTTTCAGTCAACTCAGGAACTTTCTTTTTCTCAGCAAATTCTGTTTTGCCCTTGGGAAGTTTCTTTGTCACAGTGGAGCCCTGTCCATGTATTTGTTTCCTGCCCTTTCCAGCTTTGTTTCAGGCTCTGATGTGCTTTAGGTTTGCTCCTTGTTGAATTCTCGCTCTGCCTCCTCTACTCTGTAAAAGCTGTAACATAACATAGAACTGCATGCAAACAGATAGGTTTCTCAGGGATGACAATAATGGTGCTGATAATTAATTTTGGGATGAGAAAAAGATTTCTCTTAGCTGTACACTGTATTTGAGTCACCGTAATTAATTTCATTCTGATATATGTAATGAGATGGATTGAAAATTGAGGTGGATTGAAAACTGGATGGTGGGCCCAGAGGGTGGTGATCAAAGGCATGAAGTCTGTTTGAAGGCCAGTAACTAGCAATGTACCCCGGGGTCAATACTGGGTTCAAATGCGTTCAACATCTTCATTAATGATGTGGATGATGGGGCAGAGTGTACCCTCAGCAAATTTGCTGATGACACCAACCTGGGAGGAGTGGCTGTCACACAGAGGGTCATGCTGCCCTCCAGAGGAGCCTCAACAGGCGGGAGAAATGGGCTGACAGGAGCCTCATGGACTTCAACCAGGAGAAGTGCAAAGTCTTGCACCTGGGAAGGAACAACCCCATGCACCAGTATATGCTGGTGGCCACCCAGCTGGAAAGCAGCTTGGCAGAAAAAGACCTGGGGGTCCTGGTGGACACCAAGGTGAAGATGAGCTTGTCCCATCATTAACAAAATTTAAGTTGAGCCCTTTACAAATGGCAGCTGCAAAGTGCCCATCTTATTCTGATGGAAGTAACTAGCTACCCTATACTATATATTATTGCCAATATCTTGAAGAAAATGTATATTAAGACTGTTAGATTTTCATCAAGTGAATCTTATTTCCTTGCAAGGAAGTTTGTATTCTTTTTATTTACCTTGTCTGTATGGGCCTGAGAGCTTCCATACCCTAAAGGACACTGCTGCAGCTACAGAGGTATGAATGTAAACAGGAACAGGGGTATGGGTGGAAATTAAACAGTAAATTTATCCAGACGGAACAACATAGAAAAAGACAGCTTTGTTTGAGGAGCAATGGAACCATAGAAACTGTCATTTACAAACTGTTCAATAAGAATAAAGGTTGCCAGAGCACTTCGTGCTGTTGCATACTCAAAACAAGTAGTGTTTAGAATTTTACTCTCAGCTGGCTATTGTTCTGCTTTCATGAAATAGAACTTAAATATTTTCATTTAGTTTGGGGTCTTTGGTATTTACTGTTTCATGCTGTTTGTTCTTTTAAAGCTAAATTAACTCATGGCTCAGCCATATTATTTTACTTTATGTCCTGAAGCATTGTCCTTTGCGCTGTGCTCTAAGTTCTGTTTGGACTTTCTAAGATGATGTGAAACTTGTAGAAAGCATGAATACTTCTGTGGGGGAAGGGGAAGAAGTGATTCATGTTCAAGGTCTAGAGTTGAGGTTAGTAAAGCCTTGAGAAACTTAAAGTTAGAGCACTCACCTAGGAGGCGGAACACTTGGCTGACATTGATCTGGAGGGATAGAAACCTCACTGCACCTTCTGGGAGAGTGCTGCACCTTTCAGTGCATAGTATACTTAGAAGGACACCCTTCTTTCAAAGTGGGACCACTGTGCAATCATGAACACAGGAGTCGCACACCAAGAGGAGATAAGCAAGAGGTAGCATGATTCTGTAGTTTAGTGGTTGAGCACCTCAGCTGAGGGGAGAGTTGTGTTCCAGTCCCTTCTCTTGGAACTCTTTCTGTATGTTGTCCGGGAAGGAGCTCATTTAAAATGCCCATATATCCCAGTAAGAAAGGGCACAAAGAACTTCCTTGGTTCCAGTGGCATAGCTTCAACAGGAAGGAGGGATTGTCCACCCAGCTGTTCTGTATCTGGTATTCTCCCTGGAAAAGCCAGATGTGAAGGAAAAGCCTAGAGGAAGACAGTGAAACTAGGTCACCCACTTCCCAACTGTGTGTTTGTAATCAAAAGTTATTACTAATGGGACCAGACACCACCAACCCTATTTTCTCTTCTCCCCGCTTTCCTAACTACAACGTAGATTCCATGTTTTTATCAAACCTGATATTATTCAAGCATTTTGGATATTCTTAGAGGAGATTTATCAGGGGTTTACTGAAGGCCTCAGCTGTGGAAAGAAAGGCTAAACCCACTTATGGCTGACAGTGCTAAGAATTCCTTGATGAGACGGCATCAGGCCAAATTCCGACCTCAAAACTGCGTAAAGCATAAAGCTCATTTGAAATCATTGTAAGATCAAAGGCAGGCTCAAAAGCAGGGTCTGGAGATCTTGATTTTGCTGTTAGAAGCTTCAGCTCCACCTAATAGCCACATTAGGTGCTCAAGACTGCCTAGTGATCTAGCTGATGAAACCGACAACATTTCTTGAGAACTTTATGTGTATAAATTAATTAAACATTTTGGTCCATATGTGTAACCAGAGCACTTTCTCCTCATGGTATTGATAAAAAAAGCAATTGGTAGGAACAGAATAAAAATGTCTAAAAATTGCTTTTGATTTTTCTTGTTCTTCCATATTAGATTGTAATAAACTGGTACACATTGACTATTAATGCAGACCTGTAAATTGTAGGGTATCTTTAGCTAATCTTGTTTTAGTCAATACATTGCAGCGTTCATAGTTTATATGAATGTTCTAATGTCATGTTAACATTTTACAAAAATTTGTTCTGTAGACTGCAGTGATGATGTATTTCGTTGCAACACGGGAAAATGCCTAAATTATTCCTTTGTTTGTGATGGATATGATGACTGTGGAGACCTTAGCGATGAACAAAACTGTGGTAAATTAAAGTTTTATGCTTTTCTAAAGTCTTTAGGATAGCGGTATTGCCTAAGTCAGCAATCTTTTTCCTTAAACTACTAAAAAAGTAATATACGCTGCTGTTATTCTTTTTGAGCAAAATAAAAACAGCTCACAAATTCTATATGCAATTTGAAAAGGTTTAAAGGAGAGTTCTGGCTTAATCCAAATTGTGAAGGTAGTTGTATTTTGAAGAAATAGTCTGATTTGCAATTTGTTTTAAACTAATTCAAGATGTTATGGTTGCGTTCTTGCTAACTTGGCTGAATTTAACTGAGATTAAAGCAAACCATAAGAGGCTACACACTGGTGATGCCAACTGTTTTATAGCTGAACTGTTTTTACATAAGCTTCATAGTGAACTTGTATGTTTTGATGATCAAATTCTGTTTCTTTCAAATTCTGTTTCCAATCAACTTTGTATGTTCTGCCTCCTTATATTTGTCTTTCTACCTACATCTAACTTTCATGGGAAAAGAAAGAAGTTTTGCCATAAAAAAGAATAATCTTCACATGTAAATATTAGAAAACTTTGAAAACCGTATTTTTTCTAACTTTTGCTCCTGGTACTACACCTGAGAAAAATTAAGGGCTCTAAAATAATTCTTTAAAAGTTAAAATATTATTTCTCACTTTTTTTATTTTGCTTTTCTAAGGAAAAGCACAGAGGATTTCAAAACTAAAAATCAAGACACAATTTTTTCTGAGATTGATTTTATATTTCTTCTCCAAATTAAACATACTCTAAGATCTTTCACTACTTTTTGTTAGTTTTGGTTGTTTTATGTTTTTTTTAATAAACTGTCTTTGATGAAAGACTTTTCTAAATATTAATCTTACTCCTACTGCTCCTATCTTGAGATAGTTTTTTCTATATAAAATTTAAGATCTAACTTTTTGTACAGGCTATAAATGGGTTTCATAGCAGATTTGGCAGACTGGACTGTGTCTACACTCGCTATTTATTTTGGTGTAAAGTCAGGCTGCTCAGCAGAACGCTTTTCTTTATTTATGGAAACATTCAGGTAGAAAAAAGTAAGATGAAGATCGGAATAGTTTCTTTGTAGATAATTCTTACGGAAAATTCTGAGTGTATGCAAAAAACAGTTTCTGATTAAATGCCAAATATGGCAGTTGAGAAACTTCTTTTTTTTTTTTTAACTTCTTAGTAAAAAGATAAATGTAGGGAATGATTTTCTCTGATGGCAACTGAAAATGTTGGCTAACTGAAAATCATTCCATGAGATGGGAAGCCAGATGATCTTTTACTCTGCTTAACAAATCTTAGAAACTTGTTTATTTGCAAATGGAAACAACTGTGCACCTGAGAGAAGGAATGAGTGCATCACTATCTGTATAGGCAATAGAATTCAGAACATATGTAACTACCATCTGCAAAAAAATCTGCAGGTATAGAAAATCTCTTATTGTAATTTATTAATGCAAAATGGCTCATTAATAAGAATGATTAGCTTATAGGCATTGATCAATAATATAAATTATACAAATGGTAACTTATCATCCTTTTTTTTTTGTCCTCAAATTTGCATTTTATTTAGATTGTAATCCAGTGACACATCATCAGTGTGGAGATGGGAGATGTATAACAGCTGATTGGGTATGTGATGGTGACCATGACTGTATAGACAAATCAGATGAAATCAATTGCTGTAAGTTCCCTTAATCTCTAAATTAGTTTTTTCTTTCTTTAAAAATAAAAAACAAAATGTAAGATAAGTAGTATACTTACTTATTATTTGTAAGGCAAAACTATAAGCTTATTTGATTTCAGAAGTTTGCACTTGACAAATGTCCCTTCTGGTAGACAGCTACAGCAAATTAAACATTTGTTGCCAGTGTTGAGAAGTACCAGCATTGCCTTGTGTTTCAGCTTCTTGTTGATTACAGAATTAGCTTTTTGTTAATTGTAATGTTCCGATTAGAGAGTAATGAATAAATGTATATAATCTCTTAAACTGTAGGCTTTCTGAGTTTGTGACAGCTTTCTGATGTGTCTGTATGACCTATCACACCTTGTCAGAATTTGGACTTCTGTCTGCTCCAGTGATGATGGTGTATACCTGCAAAACAACTATACTAGAATATTGCTGAGGTTGCAAAATCAAGTCTTGGGGAACTAGCACATGTTTTAATGTGATTAACGTTCTCATAAGACATATGCTTATACTGCTTTGATTCTTGCTGCCATTCAGTGCTTGACCTTGCAACCACTATCCTAGAATTTTCCCTGAAATCTAAGAACTTAATCTGAATAAAGAAATGTAAGTAAGTGGACAAAGAAAAGGTGACAATTTTTAGATGAGTAAAAATGATGGGTTTTTTTCTTGGAAAAGCTGAACCTTCATCTCAGCCTGTTGCTAATACCTGACATACATAATTTCAGTCCTTGTAGTTAAAGATCAGCACAGCTGTAGACTATTGAAAACATAGCCTACATGAAAAATGAAAAATGAATAATGAAAAATGTCTAGTGACCTTCAGTGCTAAGCAGTGTTATCAGCTCCTCCTAAAATACCTTCAAGATGATGTTCAAAAATAATTGAGACCTTAATTAACCTAAATTGATCAGAATATAATCTTTTTTTTCTCTCTAGCATGTCATAGTCAGGGTCTGGTGGAGTGCAGAAATGGGCAGTGCATTCCTAGTGCATTCCAGTGTGATGGAGATAATGACTGTAAAGATGGAAGTGATGAAGAAAACTGCAGTGAAAGTAAGGATATCCCTCGTTTTACTTTTCTTACTGAACCTACCATTGACTGCTTTGTTCTGAAGTGCCTTTAGCTAAAGCTGTCTGACAAATTTACTTTCTTTGCCTTTCAAATATGTCCTGGTTCCGGCAAAATAACACTTGCTAAGGCTGGTTGGTGTCTGCTTTCACACAGGAAGTTGTAAGCAGAGTTTTATTAGTCCTTAAAATATAAAAAGTTGAAGAAATGGAGGTGATATTTAGCATAGTGTTTCATTATCTGACATGATCAACTGTTACTTGAAATAAATTAATACATATTCACCTTGTCTGCAACAATTAGAAGCTACTATCACAGGAATTGGTGTCGTTTGAGGAGGAATTTTCTCATAAAAATCCTTTTTTCATCAGAACTTGGGAGTCAGAGAAAGGATGTTTTCATAAGTAAACTAATGATTTAGTGTGACTAAAGGAAAATATAGGAGAATGTAAGTTTTCACAGCTACTTAATAGCTGTCTCATGCTGGATTGTATGAAAGAAAAGGAAACCAGGCAGTTTCTTGAGCCCTTGAACATGGTTTCCCAAAGACTTGTGTCTTGTGGTACATTTTGACACTCAGAAAGAGATGTTGTCATATTATGATGGTTTCAGCATTTGAAGTTATTTTTCACATGTAATTATCTTGTTTCTGGTAACGTATAGGTTCAGATTGCAGCCTTTCCTTCAATGAGAGAATTATTAATGTCTTTCTCTTATGAATCTTTTTTTAAGAAATTAAAGGAATTCACTTTATTTAGAAAACTGTAGTGCTGTCAGATGTAGTGGCAATAGGACAACCTATTCAAAAGTTATTGGAGTAGAACAGACCTGTTGTCATAAGATAAATACACAGCGTCATTATATAAGCCTCATTTCTTTAGGAAACCAGTTTAGAAGAAGTCCTTTCATAAGCACGTCTACTCAGTGCCTTCTGTTCATATTAAGTTCCCCGGATCTTCCTACTTCAATTTAAACATCTCCATTCCAAAAAATAACCGAGAAGTTAAAACACAGAAATTACCATTGTTCTTCTTTGCAATTAATATCTATGTTGCAAATAAGTCTTGCAAGAAATTTCTTCCAGTTCTGACTGTGACAATCTAAAAACCAAGGACCAAGTTTTGTCCTTAGTTCTGACTGTGCAATCTCACAAAATGCTCAGTTTTTATTCTTCATCTTTCCTGATGTCCAACCTCAGTCTTATTGTATGAATTCCATGATCCTCTGTTTCTCTTGCTGATAATGAAACTATCATTTTTAATATAAAAGAGACGAGGCAGGAGAATGGGATAAATTGAAAAGTACAAATCTAGTTAGAGCATTCTATAAGCAACCATTTCAACTTTTAAAATTCACCCAACTTAAGCCTCTTAAATTTGTTTATCACTAGTAAAAGAGAATTTCACTGAAAACGTTGATGCATGATCTGGGCTAGAAGTCAGTGATGTGTTTTGTTTTCACTGCTTTTTGCCTCTGTGGAGGTTGAAGAAACAGTTAAAAATCTGTTTTTGGTAAGATGAACAGATATAGATTCAAGGATACTAAATGCAGGAGTAGGATGGGGTGATAATTATGTAGTCAATGATCTCACAGATCACGCTAAAAGATTTTTCCACTTAGCATTAAAATGCAAAGCTTTTAAATATGAAACTTTTCCTTGTTCTTATTATTCATTCTTCAATGTGCAAAAAACTGTCTAATATTTTGCAATATTGTGTAGAGCAAAATTCTTCCTTTATTCTTCCTGTCTGTCCTAAATTTGCATGAGAATATGTAGGCACAATTTGGACTTCATTTGGATTATTCCTCTTCAGTTCCTTGCAAAGCCCATGTAAAAGCAAGGTAGAATTCTTGTTTGTAACTTTCTTTTGTATTTCTTATGTATGTTGTTGATTTCAGCAACTACAGAAAATGTAATAGGACATATGACGCGGAAGTCACGGACACAACGCATTCGATCAATATGATCGCGTTAATGCCACTTTATTACACAGCTTTACTTCAATTTATACACAGTTGTCAAAAGCACGCCCCCCAACACACAGCTCCCATAGGCTATTGCAATAATTCACGCGCTTGTAACTCAGCTATGATTTGTGCTAGCCTTCTGTCCACGCGCCTTCGTTCTGTAACATCTCTGTCCTCGTTGACATCCTCTTTTACTTGCTTTTCAGTCCAACTTCTTTGATTTCTTGCCAAGTACTCAGTTTCTCAAAACTTCCCTATCTCTGTAAACGACCTTCAAGCTTAGCACAGCCTGCAGCTGCCTAGTTTGGATCGCTCATTATGTGTCTTCCCACAAATCCCCCTTTTTGTTTTTGAAAAAAAAAAAAAACCCTTTTACCATCCGCTGCATCATTCATATAAAACACTTCCAGACACATCCTAATAC